>NC_143575.1:268045710-268273210 GCF_048544385.1 Mastigoproctus giganteus | reverse complement strand
AAAATTAAAATTACGACCTGCAGAAATTCAAGCGGAAGTGAACAATCTTCCATCTTTCTTTTTCTTCTTTCGTCTCTCCATCATAAAAGAAGCCTTTCGCATCGAGAAATTTAGCCAGGTTGCCCCTTAAACAGAAATAAGGGGATACAACGTAAAGGGTAACTAACCAATGAGCTTTTGAAAAATAAAATTAACAAACGGAACACGCCAGAGGACAATGGAGGAGACGCCTCTTACGACACTCAACCAGCAGACGCCTGTTATGACGTCAGCAGTTTGAGAAATTTGTGATTCTTATTCTTACTCATTGCGCAGGTGAAGAAGAGCAAAAGCAGAGCGTGAGAAAGAGAGACAAATAGAAAGAGTTTTGTAGTCCCAGAAAGAAGAGCAGAATGCTTACAAGGCTCTTTGGGAACTTCTAGAGGCGTTAGCTTGTCTCTAGCGTGGGATTTACCACAGCCCACTTATTAAAGCGAGCAGAGCTGGGATTAACAAACATTGCAGAAGATGTCTTAATGTTTGGGGGGACAGCCCCTTGTTTACCTCTTGTCACGCAAACCAACTGTTCTTAAAAAAACCACGAAAATCCATCTAGAAGCCGAGGTATTACATGCGGACGGACAAACGTAACAGATATGGTGAAGGCGCATTATGCATGAAAATGAAAGCAGGGATGTTTTCATTGGTTGTTCGTTTCGTTCCACCATATTTTTACAACAGTCCAATGACATCATCCCCAGGGCGTCACTAAACTGTTGTTTTAATCAAATTACTTCTTCGGGATGACGTGACTGGATTGGAACAACGCTTATGATAAATGTTATTACATGCGGACGGACAATGAAACTAATAATTGCCGGATTTAAATCAGTCCAATTGTAATGTATTTGAGATGGCTCAACAAATCTTTTTATGAGGCCCAAATATAAAGTTGCATGGAAATCTATCCACTAGGAGCCAATCTCTCAAAGCAGCAGCAACAGCATGTGACCTGTGAACTGGTGCGTTGTCCTGAAGAAGCAGCACACCTGTGGAAAGTTTCCCACGGCATTTTCCCTTTATGGCATCCCTTAGGCTGCACAGTAGGGATTTGACATGACTCCCCAGTGACTGTCTGTTTGTGTTCCAAGTAGCGAATGTACAAAATTTCCTCATCATCCCAAAAAATGGTGGCCATAATCTTGCCATCTGAGGTTGCTTCCAAAATGTTTTGGGTGGAGGAGAACCCTTTTGCTTTCATCCCACTGATTCTTGCTTGGTCTCAAGATCCCAGTGATGAACCCATCAGCTGTAAGAATTCCTGACCCCTCGGCTACAGATGCCTTAGTCATCCCCAAATGGTCATGGAGGATGGTTATAACTGTCCCCTCAGAACAGTTATAACCATAAAGGATTTCCATAGCTTGGTATTTCAGGAGTGATCGCTGTCACAGGCCTTCCTGGACCTGGATCATCTTCGATGAACTCCGTACACCAATTGAATTGTTTTGACCAGACTTTCACCTGGTACTCTGAAGGTGCACTTAACCACCATCCTTTCATGAATCGCATTGACCCATTTCCTTCTTTTGTGAGCAACTTGATCAATGAAGATGCTCCAATTTTAGCAAATCCATAATTTGATAGAGGTGTCATCTTTTCTGTTACATCAGCAGACTTAAAACCATAGTGGGATCAAAATTAGATGATTCAAGTTGAGACATGTAGGAACATGATAAATCACGAATCATTGAAATATATCTATGGGGAGTACCTTAAGTAAATAATGTATTGAACGCCCCTCCACGTATCTTATAAACATGGATCCAACGGTTGTAAAGTACGTAGTGGACAAACGACCATAATTTCATACAACCTTAGGAGAAAGCCACTCCAAGTAGGTCACACATTCTGGTGCCTTAATGATTAGAAGGATGGTTACGATTATTCTGAAGGGCAGAGGGCAGTTCCATCTAATGGCATTGCAGTCAACGTCGAATGCATCATTCTGGATAGCTAAAGAGAACATCCACTTATTTCCTCCATGGTCCCTCTACGAGGAAAGTTTGTTCATTGCGTGCTGACTGCCGTGCAGTTTTTAAGCTCGTGAATTATTAGTGATCAGTCCAAGCTCGTTCTACTACCAACTCGGTATTCGCCACAAACTTTTTTTTTTTTCTTGAACTCAATAGCCGGGAACGCAACTTCGCCGGCGAACTGCCACCACGGTGTGTCACGTGCGTTGCTATGGCGATACACGAGTAAGCCGCTAACGTTGGGGTGTAGGACAGTTCGGTGCGGTTGTGAGTCTTACAGGTTTGCGTGTTCGGCTGATGAGCGGAGGTCGTTGGTTGAAGTTCTGTCGAGTTCTCCTCCTCCTCGGGGAACGACTCCCTTGGGGGAGAGGAAGGGGGAGGGAAGTTGATCGTGGTTCCTGCTCGGGTTTGGCTTGCAGATGTCTCTCGGGGAAACGAGGGAATGTCTCGAGCTAAACTCTCCGACCACTCACATTATTGGATAGAAAGAAAAGTGGAGGGGGGGTGCAATTTCGTGAGCCAAATTCACGTGTGAGATCATCGTTAGGTGCTGACTGAGGGTCGCGATTCACCTGGAAAGATTTTGATCGAGCTGGATTAAAAAGAGGTTTTGGAGTTCACCATTATCTCAAAAGCTCTGAGAACGTATTTAAAAAGACATTTAATCCTTAATTTAATTCTATTTAATCCTTGAAAAAAAATCTTCATGTTGGCCATCAAACCAGACATCCATCCCTGCTTTTAGCTCTTCGAGATGACAAATAGTAGACACTTGGGAATGATCTGGACTGTATGGACATAGTATAATTGATCAAATCCATATGGACGAATTTTAGCTTCTACACCAGGGGCTTTGAGCAAGCATGCAGAAGCCAAACCCGATGGTCAACTATCTTCCTTTTTAAAGGATTGCAGCTTTTAATTTTGGCATTAAGTTGGATTATTATTGTCGTGTTATTGTGGCTTTCGATTGAAGGTGATCAATCAACAACAATCCTTTTATGTTCCAGAGAACTATAGCCAACACTCTTCCAGTTGATGGTCAGGTTCCAATCTTTTTCGTAGTTGAAGATCTCTTGTGCTACCACTAATTTTGAGTCAGGACCATAAAGGATAAAACCAAACAGGATAAAAATCTAGATTACCATGTTTTATATTTGCTGGATGAAAAACCATTCTACCCTCACCTGAAATCGACTACCTCAGTCACGTTGTAAAAAAGACCCTTAAAAATTCCTCAAGAGGACTCGAACTCAAGTATTTTCCACCTGGTGTGGGAGAATGACGATTTTACCAACCGTGCTACTCACGAGACCAACAACTCTCAACTTTATTGGCTGATTTATCTGATTTTCTAAATAAAAATGACAATGACCAAACATTCCTTTAAGATTTGAGGATTTTATCGAGGGGCAAGCATTTATTCTGGAAATATATCCTTCAACGAATTCCTTCATTACTCCACCAACGTAATTACAGATGCCTGCTAGGCCCATGAGAAAAAGATACTTTAAAATAATGCTCGTTAAGAAAAAGGAATCTTTCTTAAGGACACCACTTTCCATCAGACAAGGTGTCTGCTGCAATTGAAGTCTTTCCAAACGAGGCAACAAGTTTTTCTCTTTCGTCATATCAACGGATTCTGGACCCGATAATAAGAAACACAAGCTTTGCACAGTAACTGGCGTTCGACTTAATTATTCTTGCTGCTAATTATTTTTAATTAACTCTCGCCATCTAATTATTCTGCCCATTTAGTCTCGTGCATCAGCTGCTTCCTGTCTTTAAGAAGTTTATTAAAAGCCCGTAAGTTCCTCTCCTCCCCCCTTTCAAGTTTGCCTTGTTCAACTCAAAGATCTGCCACCAGCTATCATTTATATTCGCCTTTACAAATTAGCGCCCGTGTTTAGAAACAGGGTATAAATAAGACACCTTTCACACAAAGGCAAAACTTCATTGGTAAATGTGTGCACGACGCCAAACGAAATGGGCAGATTTTGAAAACAGGAAAATTCCTAGCTGAACGGTGACATTTTAACAATGCCAATGTTTCCATGGTAACGAGGGACAGTAATTATTGAAAAATTTCTTCCCTCGTTACCATGGAAACATTGGTATTGTTGAAAACGTCACCGTTCACCTAGGAATTTTCCTATTTTCAAAATCGTCTGATTTCATTTGGCGTCGTGCACAAATTTACTATTGAATTATACCTTTGTGCGAAAGGTGTTTTATTTATACCCTGTTTCTAGCCGGATATAAAGCCGCGGTAGGTACATACTACCCCCTCTAGCGGCTGCCACTCGAACTACTCGATGTGTTTTCAGCTTTCATTTTGTACCAATTCTAAATAATCGTTGATAAAGGCTTTACAGGATTTACTCATGAAACCTTTTTGGTGAATTTCCTTTTGAGGTGCCTACCCTTCAATTCCTCGTCACGTTCTTCGAGAACGCGGAGCACTTTTAGCGTTTCATAAAGAAAAATAAGTGTTCGGAGTGAAGCTCGTACAAGAGCGATTCCGGCAAGTTCGAGGCTGGTCGATGGAACAATTGCGTTAGACAAATAACATCGCACCTTAACACGATAAAGGCAGGAGAGAATTCCCCCAAAGTAGATGTGCGTTCCCTTTGCGGCTTAAACCTTTGCCATCCCATTTATATAGTCCCACCATGAACCGGTTCTCCCTTTGGGTAGAGAATTTTTTTTCCTTCCTTTTGCTTTCAATCAACGTACGAGGGGGAGGTACTTTAGTCGCCGCATTACGAACAAAAGCAGCCGTGGTCACGTGACTATAGCAATGGTTGCCGGGATTAAGAGCGAGTGGAGTGAATTCTGTCTGGTGGAGTTCAGACAGTTTTCTTCAGAAACAAATTTCCCCCGCAATTAGATTTACCTCACTATCGAAAAATTCGTGTTCCTAATAATTTGGCCACTCAGTATCCATATTGTAATTTATGAAGAAGTCAGCAATTCAATTTAAATTATTTAAATTTAATTTATGGTTAATTTCATTTTAAAAATATATATTTAAAAATATTTAAAAATTAAGAAAACTTTAACATAGAAATGAAGTCAATTATGGTTAACTTTTTTTTAAAATTCTAACTTTCTTTAAATTATATTAACAATATTAAAAAAATAAATAAACACATACAGAATCCTAAATTAAAATCTGCTTCATGCAGCCTGAGACTACTAATAAATTGGCCACTCAGTGTACATTGAGTAGAATGAATGTGAAAAAATTATCCATCTTTTTGAAACACCTCACTATCTAAAAAAAAAATCATGTTCCTAATAATTTGGCCAATTAGTGTCCATATTATGACATTTAAAAATAAGTTATAAATTCATTTAAATTATTTAAATTTGATTTATGCTTAATTTCATTTTTTTTAAATTGTTAAAATAAAAAATAAAATAAGAAAACATTTAAATTTTTAAAAATGTAAAAATAAAAATAAAAAAGTATTTAATTTTTTTAAATGTTAAAATAAAATGAGAAACGTTTAAATTTTAAAAAAAATGCTAAAGTAAAAATTTAAAAAAAAATGCTAAAGTAAAAATTAAAAAAAAACATTTAAAAAATTTTAAATAGTTAAAATAACAATTATAAATAAAATACATTTAATTTTTTAAATGTTAAAATAAAAAAACATTTGAAATGTTTAAAAACGTTACTATATATTTTTTAAAAAATAAAATACGAAACATTTAAAATTTTAAAAATGCTAAAATAAAATAATTTAAAAATGGCTAAAATAAAATAATTTAAAAATAAAATAAAAACATTTAAAAATTATTAAAATTGTTAGGTTATGCTAATTTTTTTATTCTCCTACTTTAATTTTTATTCCCAATTAAAAAAATAAATAAGCATACACAGAATATCAAAGTAAAAATTGCTTCATACAGCCCGAGACTACCAATACATTGGATACTCGGTGTACACTGAACAAGATGCAAAAGAACTGCTACCTTGTCAAAATACCTCACGATCAAAAAACAGTTGTGTTCCTAATAATTTGGCCAATGAGTGTCCATATTATGACATTTATAAAGAAATTATAAATTGAATTTAAATTTTTTGAAGTTTAATTTCATTCTAAAACTAATTTTAAATAAATTGCTAAAAAATTTAAAAACGGTTACAACAAAAAAAATTTAAAAATTAAAAAAAAAATAAGTAAAAGTATGGCAAAGAATATTTTTTCTTTTCCTACTTTCTCTAAATTTTATTAACAATTAAAACGAAAAGAAATAAACAAATACCAAATCCTAAACCGAAAAACTGCTTGATGCGGCCCGAGACTACTAATATATTGGCCACCCAGTGTACATTAGCAATCTAATTCGACGCATTTCGCCTACAATTCCACTAATTATGCATTCAGCTGCTTTGCCAGTGAATGAATTACTGTTGCCTAATTAAGTGCGCCTCATTTCCGCTGAACATGGCAGTGCAGTGACAGGAGGAGATTGGAGACCCAACCCCCTCACTCCCTACTGTGTCTTGGGGACTCTCAGTCACAATTCTTTACATTTGCTCGATGAAATATCACCTAATTTTATGTTTTCAAAATGCCTTTGTAGCAGAGTCAACTGGGATTTCACAACATCAGTTGGGCAACACGCGAAACAGAGAGAGAGAGAGAGAGAGAGAGAGAGAGAAGGGAAGAGAAAATCGTACAGTTTTCTCTGGTGAACCCTTGCATCCACTACGAACTAGGGCGATGTCACGACATAAGATTTACTACTTCCGACTTGAGACTCACGAATACAATAATCGATCTTTTCCATCTTTCTCTCTCTATCTCTCTCTCTCTAAAATGCGTGGAGCGTGACAATTGATCAATGCCACCTCTTGGCTACACAGAAAGACAGATCTTTCTAAGCCAGATAGCAATCGCGATTAAAAGAAAGAGAGAGAGAGAGGTGCAGATAACAATCGTGATTATTTTTACGTCACGTTCTGCCCCCCCCCCCCGGTGATTTATCGTTTTAAACCCTCTTAGTATAAAGCTCGCGCATTGTTGAACAAATCCAGCAGGCTTTGTCTCCATCTATTTTCCATTTGAGTCTCAAAACTGGAATGGAGAAAAATAATCATTTAGGACACTAAGGAAAGGGAGGGGGAGTGGAGGAAACGAAAAAAAAAATGGAGAAAGTAAAAACTTAGCGAGAACATTAATATATTTTCTTTCTTTCTTTCTTTCGTGTTCTTTAAAAAGAGCCATTTGGTTCCTAGAATTGTGACAGAGAAAGGTTACGGCTGGATCGATGTGGTGCATGTGTGTCCTACGGAGGAGTGTTCCGAACATGCGACACACATTAGCAACCCTCAGGCGTAAAGTAGATTTTATTGAGAGACATTTCAGCTTTTTTTTTTTTTGAATCATCTCACAATGGAAGCAGCGAGGAATGTCACAGATGAAATGACACAGTTTCATTAGCAGGAGAGTGAGTGGAAAAATTCATTATTAATAACACTTTCCATTTTTGTCTTCTGACATCCCCCTCTCTCTTGTCCTAACGCCTCAATCTCAGTGGCACCTAAATTTCAATTTATTTAAAGTTTGCAAAAAGGTGCTCAACTTTTATAAACTTTTCCCTAATTTCATTAAATTTCAGTGACGTACGTAAGTAACTAACGAAGTAACTAAGTAACTAACATTGAAGTTACAGTAATTAATATCTTTTAAAAGTGAAATTTATAATTAAATGCAGGGGTGGAATAAGTATTTACTCTCATCTACAAATTTATTTGTTTCCTAGATCCATTGGTTATTGAACTACAGCCGATCCATTATAAAATTTCTTCATCTGCAAGGCAAAGAAGCAAAACAAATCCATGAGGAGATGGAAGATGTATGATGGAAGATGGACATCATATAAAGACAGTTCAGGTGTGTGTGTGTGAGAGAGAGAGAGAGAGAGAGAGAGAGAGAGATAGAGGTGTGGAGGATGGTCCAACGGAAGGAAGACCCATCTCAACCACAGACCATGGCATTGCAGCTAAAATGGATCAGCTGGTCCTTGATGACAGCCGTGTGACTGTCATCAAGGATTTTAAAGAAAAGTAAGCGAACATTAGCCATGGGTCTGGTTGCTGCATGAGTTCTTCACATGTATAAGTAGCCAGATGGATTCCGAGATTGTTGATACCTCCTGAATTGTGACGATGGGTGAACGCTGGGTACATCAGTATAACCCATAAACAAAAAATATGTGGAAACAATGGAGACTTCATCTTCACCAACTCCCACCCCGCCCAAAACAAAGCCAAGGTTCGATTATCTACCAACAAGGTCATGTTGTAAATCTTCTAGGATTCGTGAAAAGGGATTGGTAACAGGGTGGTAATCCTGACAGATCCTTACCCTAAAGGTAACAGTATCACTGGGGAGTGCTACAGAAATTTCCTTGGAATTCAAGACAAGTTTCAATAAATTATGGCCTTGAAAATCCACTACGCCCATCTTACTATCCAGACTTTTCACCATCAAACTTCCTCTTTCTTAAACATTACGAGACTGCAGATTTTAGACTGATGAGGAGATAATTAATGTAATGGAAACCTGGTTTTCTGCTCAAAAAGGAGGAATTCTGTTCAAGAATCTTAAAAGAGTTTATCCATTGATGGGAGAAATGTGAAATTCCAGATATTGCCTGCCAAATTTCAAATCCGTGACTCAAATATTTCTAGGTGCAATACCTATTGCATTTTTCTCTTTATTATTAATACCTATATATTTTGTTTATTATTGATTTCTGTTTATTTTGTATCCATAACAACCGATACCAAATGACTAAATGTTAAATTACCCACCATACAAAGTCAGCAACTAGAAGAGACATGCCACTCTAAAACTGGTTCTCACAGTGCGGATATGGCAAATACGAATTGATGCTCTGGAACTCTTTGCTACAGTCCAAAAGACGAATGGACCAGGAAGACATTATGTTATTTTGTCCGCTGTATTGCGTTGAGATAAAGTTGCAACTCTCCCCCTACATGGATTAAGCAATCCCTGGCTCAAATGGCAACAGATATACGCAAGAGCAAACAATAGTTGTAGCAACGGGCAAAAGTTACCTAAGTGTAAATGCCTGAAAATAACTACAAATTAAAAAGGAGGGTAGTGGAGATGTATTCAATTATCTTATTAACCAGAAATCGAATGTCTTTTGGGATGAAACGCAGCTTGCTCTGATGAAGACAGTTCAATTAATATCAGTTCATTAATGTATAATTATAATTATCTTTTCGATAGTCTAAGCGACAGAAGTGAGTTAATTCAAGACCAAGGATCTGACAGTTTGGACAAAATAAAAAAAAAAGGTAGAGAAGGAGAAGTGGGATGGTAAATCCCATCTCTCTTCTTCATTTACCTCAGCAGATTAATGATTAATGTTCGATTATTCATTACATGTATCGGCGAATCCATAAGAAGCGAAACTTCATTAAGGTGACAAAAACAATCCCGTTTTGGACACCAGAAGACGCTGCAGTCACCCACACGTATCACGGTCTAAAATGACATCGAAAAACAACCGTTGCTAGGAAACCAGAGGCTGCAAAAATATTTTTGGTGCGAAGATAAAGAAGAGAGAGAGAGAGAGAGAGAGGAGAAAGAAGCAGAAAAATAATCACACATAAAACAATACTTATTGACAGCAAAGACGCGCTCGATGGTGTGATAAACACGGGGTGTTTATCACCGGGTGTTCGGCAAGCGTCCGTGAGAAGTTTCGTCAATCAGTGCAGGCTCCGAAGTTATCATCCCGGTTATCATCCCTTCAATTTCGTCTTGATCCCTTTTGGCCACTTGCCAGGTGATAGACACACGAAGGGGGGGGGGGGGGGCGTTCTGTTCGGACATTATTAACTCGGGGCGCTCAACGGCCAGGTGAAGAGGATGAGACTCTCTTTCCTTTTCGCCGAATGGCCCGCGCGCTTCGCATGATGGGAGTGGAAACGGCGTCCCTAACGACCCGGCTTTCTTTGGTATCGTCTTTAAGATGGACTTTATTCCAACTGGGAATTGGTTCGTTTTCTTATTGCATCTGCAGAACAAATAACGCACCTGTTTATATCGCTGTATCATAGGAGGAGAGCCCACCTCATCCTTGCCTTGATGGGGATCGCTGCGTTATGATTGTCCGCTGCTTATTGCTCCGCGGATTTCTTCTTCGCTGATTGTCTGCAAACACCCCCGTAGTCCCGCGAACAATGAGGTCATAACCGAAGACACCCTATCGGAATTATTGTCGTTGTTGTTTTCGGGCGAATTATATTCGGGCCTTGTTTCAAGAGAGGGAAGTATTCGTCGTTTTATTGAACTGTAGTCACCCCTCCCCCCAGTTAGAAGAAGAGATAGAGCGATAGTGTGATCTTATCGTCGTTAATGATCGGTCGTTGACACACTTTTGGCGAACTGTTCGCTCATTAGGGATGTCGCCGATTTCATTAAAAGATTTATTTGCGAGGTAGTCCTGGTTAATAATAACTAGTTGGAAACTGTTAGGATGGATTGGTGAGATGGATGGGAATGAGAGAGAGAGAGAGAGAGAGAGAGATGAAGAGAGAGAGAGAGAGAGAGAGAGGGAAAGGCAGAGATCGAGAACAAGGTATAGAATGATAGAGGTGAAGAAGAGGGAACGACAGGCAGAGAGAGAGAGAGAGAGAAAGAGATGAAGAGAGATTGAAAGGAAGATAAATATAGAGGCAGAGATGGAGAAGAAAGAGAGAGAAAGATAGGTAGAGTGAGAATAAATAGAGAGCAACAGAGGCAGACAGAGGGGGGCTAAATGTGAAAGGAGTTGAAAAGGAAGAGAGTAAGACACATAGAGAGAAGCAGTTAATAAGGACGGCCAGATGAGGATGGATAGTAAGAAAGAAAGATAGAAATAAAGAGAGACAGAGAGGTGGAGAGTAGAGATGAAGAGAGACTTGAAAGAGAC
Source organism: Mastigoproctus giganteus (assembly GCF_048544385.1). Taxonomy (NCBI): domain Eukaryota; kingdom Metazoa; phylum Arthropoda; class Arachnida; order Uropygi; family Thelyphonidae; genus Mastigoproctus; species Mastigoproctus giganteus. The sequence goes on along the minus strand of NC_143575.1, from coordinate 268,262,228 downwards.
GAGGGGTAGAAATGAAGGGAGATGGAAACGCAGAGAGAGAGAGAGAGAGAAGCTGAAACAAAAGTAAAGATGCAAATGAGAGAGACAAAGATGAGAAGATGAAAGAGACAGCCAGGCAGAGATGAAAATGAGAGAGATACAGATAGACAGAAGATGAAAATGAGAGACAACGATGAGAAGATGAAAATGGGAGACAACGATGAGAAGATGAAAGGGAAAACGAGACAGAGATACAGAAGATGAAAGTGAGAGAGACAAAGATGAGAAGGTGAAAGAGGGAGCGAGACAGAGATGAAGAAAATGAAAGTGAGAGAGATACAGAAGATGAAAATGAGAGAGACAAAAATGAGAAGTTGAAAATGAGAGAGACAAAAATGAGAAGTTGAAAATGAGAGAGACAAAAATGAGAAGATGAAAGAGAAAACGAGACAGAGATACAGAAGATGAAAGTGAGAGAGACAAAGATGAGAAGGTGACAGAGAGAGCGAGACAGAGAAGACAGAGATGAAGAAGATGAAAAAGAGAGATGGAGAGCAATACTGGACAGCAAGAAAACGAAAGAGAGAGAGAGAGAGAGAGAGAGAGAGAGAAAGATGAACAGCAAGAAAGTGAAAGGAGAAAAAGATGGAGAGCAAGATAGGTACACAGAGAAAGAGGCAGAGCTGATAGGAAGACGGAAAGGAGGAGCGGGATAGAGATGAAGAAGACAAAAAAGAGATCCAGAGATAACAAGAAGCTGAAAGGAGAGGGAGGCAGATGTGGAGAAGGTGAAAGGAGAAAGAAATGAAGATTAAAAAGAGAAAATAGAGGCAAAGGTGGAGAAGATGAGATACTGAGGAAGCTGAGAGGCAGAGCTGGAGAATTTCAGAAACTATGTGGGGGAAGATGGAAATGAAGACAGACAGATGAGAGGAAGATGGAAATGAAGAGAGGTACAGATGATAGGAAGATGGAAAGGAGAAGAGAGGCAAAAATGAATGGAAGATGGAAAGGAGGGGAGAGGGAAAAGAGAGAAAGGCAGGTAGAGAGGAGAAGCAGTTAAGAAGGGCAAGAAGAGAAGGATGGATCGTAAGAAAGAAAGATGAAAATAAAGAGAGATAGAGATGAAGAGAGACAGAGAGTTAAAAAAAGAGAAGAGGGATAGAGATGAAGGGCGATGGAATCGAACAGACAGAAATGGAGAGAAATAGAGGTATGTGGAGAGGAAGAAGCTGAAATAAAAAGAGACGGCTGAAATAAAAAGAGATGAAAGAACGACAAAAACAGAGAGAGACAGAGAGATGAAGATGATGAAAATGAGAAGAGAGAGAGAGGCAAAGGCAGAGAAGATGAGGCACAGATGTAAGGAAGCTGAAAAGGAGAGGCAGAGCTTCAGAATTTGAAAGAGAGAGATGAGACGAAGATGGGAATGAAGAGAGACAGATGAGAGAAAGATGAAAAGGAAGAGATAACAAGAAAGATAAAAAAGCGGCAGTGACAGCAGAGAGATGGAAAGGAGGAGTGAAGCAGACATGAGAAGGAAGATAGAAGGGAAAAAAGAGAGGAACAGAGATGGAGAAGATGAGAAAGAGGCAGACGATGAGCGGACGAAGAAGAGAAAGAGATTGTAATAAAATAAAGAAAGTGCGATAGACAGATTAGCCAAACCATGTCTTTATCCATTTATTACCTTTCAGTAATGAAAAATAGCAAATAAACAGCGACCAGATTGATCAGATGGATTAACAAGCATGTGCGCGGGGTGGGAGGGAGGAGCAATTGATGAGGAGAAATCCCCTGCCACTGACAGCGCCCAGATGAGGAGCTGTTCCTTGCAGCCGATCAACTCATAATATTACCACACACTGGTAAACATTAAATCAACACCACAAACGTCACTTAGCAACAAGGTTGCCCGGCAACCGCCACCATGCAATAACCACGAAAAAAAAAAAAAATGGTTGCAACCACTGGACGTGTGATGTCGGCTTTAATTAATGGCTTCCGTTGTTTTACTTTTGCACCCGATACACCGAAGCCCGGCTGCGATCCATCATATCACGCACTCATCGATCCCGATTGGCCGCGCCACCCGAAACTGCCTCCAGTAAAGGAAAGCGGGGGTTGGGCACCCGCCTTAAATGTTGCTCCCAATGACCTCTTCCAAGTTGGCATTAATTGCGGGTTACTTCTCTCGCGTGACGTCGCATTAATTATGTTTTCCGTATTAATTGCCCCCATCGCACCCACCCTCCCTCCTGCCCTAATTTGTTTGCATTTGTAAAATTGACAAATCCAGAATGCACAGTTCGGTTCTGTATCGGGGTTCTGCTGAGCCATTAGCACACCATCCTAATCGGGCTACCCCACACTAGCAAAAAATACACTGCGAAGTTAGGATGGCTTGGGCCCCCAAAGAAAGTCCCATGTGGTCGACCACAGGAGTTGCATGGAGCAGAGCGTCCTCCTCATCCACCATCTGGAGGAGCAATCGCATCGATGCGGTTTGGATGAAAATGCTGCGGATGCTAGGAAGGATGCACAATTCCAAACGCAAAATGTTTGGACAGTACCTAAATCTATTCCTTTTCATTTTTTCGTTCTCTCTCTTTTTCTCTTAATATTTCCTCCCTCTTTCATTCTCTCTTTCTCCATTTCCTTCGTTGTTTCTCTTATGCTCTTTCCTTCTTTGCTTCTCTTCCGCTCTTTCTTCATTTCTTTCCCTATTTTTAGCATTATCGATTCTTCTCGATCTTTTTCTTTATATTTCTTTCATCCGTTTCTTATTCTGTATTTTTCTCTCTTTTCTCTTCTATCTTACGTTTCACGAATTTAATCTTTCTCTCTTTAACTTTTTCTGTCTTTTACTAAGCTCTTATTATTCTCTTGTTTTCATTCGCTTTCTTTCACTGTCCTTCTTTCTGTCTCCTTCTTTTCTTAATCTCCGACTTTCATTGTGTTATTTCAATCTATCTTCAACTTTTCTTTCTACCTCCTTACCTTGCTACTCTCTCTCTCTCTATCTCTCTCCCTCTCCCTCTAGGATTTTTTACACTCTTTCTCCCTCTCATCATCTCATTCACTCTTTTTTCTTTCTTTTACTCAATATCCTTCTCCCCTCTTCTTTTTGTTCAATTCTCTGTTTCTATCCCTGCCTTTGTAACTCTTTCCATTTTTCACTCCCTTTCTTTCCTCTCTTTAGATTTTTGCATTTCATCTAGAATATTCGTTTTCTCTTTCTCTTTCTCTCTCTCTCTCTCTCTCTCTCTCTCTCTCTCTCTCTCTCTCTCTCTCTCTCTCTCTCTCTCTCATTATCCATCTTATGTTCTGTTTGTTTTGATTATTTATCTCCCTATTTATCGTATCTAAACTTAATCTTTTTCTGTTTCTCATTTTCATCATTTTCACTACTCATCTTCATCATTCTTATTTTCTTCTCCACTTCTCTATTTCCGTTTTCACACTTTCTCTCTCTCTCTCTCTCTCTTCTCAGTCGCTGGATTTCTCTTCTTTATTTCTGTTTCACAATCTTTATCTTTTTTATTTCTGTTTCTCAATCTTTCTCTTTCAGTTTCTCACTCCGTCTTTCTCTTTCTCTGAGGTTTCGCTCTCCCCTTCATGTGCTCTCCTTTCCGTTTCTTTCACTCTCTCTTTCTCTCTAGTTTTGGTTCTGACACCTATTCTTTATTTTTCTCACTTTTTCTCTCATTTACTAGCTTTCTTTTCTCCTCATCCTCAGTCCTTTTTTTTTCACCAACTTTATTTTCCTCTTTCTCTTTTCTATCAGTCGTTGGATTTCTCTTCCCTCTTTCTGTTTCTCAGTCTTTCCGTTCTCTTTTTTCTTTCTGTTTCTCAATATTTCCATTCTCTTTTTTTTTCTGTTTCTCCATCTTTCTTTCTCTTTGTTTCTTTGTGTTTCTCAATCTTTCTCTGAAGTTTCGCTATCCTCTTTTCCGTCTCTCTCTCTCTCCATTTCATCACTTTTGGCCCATATAAGTCTCGTCATTTGTGACCCCTTAAATTCCTCCATCTTGGAGATGCTCAACTGCAATCGGGATCCATGTCCGGTTGAACCAATTAATTTCATCCTCATCAGACGCCATGTTGGATTTTGAATTTCGTGGCTAACCATTTCCTGGACTTGGAACAAAGTATTATCCATTAAATGTGAATTATCCAGTTGTCACAAGGCGGGGTAAGTGTAGCAGAACCTTCTTAACTACTTGTCAGAGCTGTGTGTGTGTGTGTTGCTGGACGCCCCCTCCGTGTCCCCCATGGTGCTCCACCAAGCGTCACTGGAGAATTATAGGTCCATTAAAACCCGGAGTATGAGTTCCTTCCGGTTGTGTGGAAAATAACGAAGATAGCTTAATGTAAAGCGTTAATTACGCAGCTGAAGTACCTCCATGTAACAGGAAAGGGTCTTTAAAGTCACTGCTAATCGATTTCTCTCTCTCTCTCTCTCTCTCCCAGGTTGCTGTGGCCATTTCTTGATTATAGCTGTAATGCCAACTCCAGGCAAGAAGCCATGCCTAATGGGAACAGGGATTTTTGTACTAATTCTTGATTATGGCTTGAATTAGTGGAATCTGAGGGTCAGAGATCTCCTGATTGGTGGGGACTTTCTTCCTTACTCTTCTGCTAATACAAAAACAAGGCAGAAAGAGGAACCTTTCAGGATTCCGTTAGGGGTTTCATGCAACATCACAGCTCGTCTGCTAATGGTGGATTAAAGATCTCTGTATGTCGTCCAAGCTCTTTTTGTAAGCAATCATTAAAGATTTCAGAAGCCAAACTAAGGTGAAGCCCTCGTCGGTGGCACAGTTGGTATAATCACCGCCCTCCCCACATCCGATGGTAAAGTTCTAAGTTCGAATTCCATGAATGACGCGAGGAATTTTTACGCGTCTTTATCACATTGGATGAGTTAGTCGGTCTCAAGGTTTTGGTTTGTTTTTTTCTTTATCATTGCTATATACACTAACTGGCCAAAAAATTAGAAACCTGTTCAGCATCTAGTAGAGCTAATATTTGTCCGAATTACTTCTCACACAGTGGAGTGAATTTCATTGGGTCCAAGAGAGTCCAGCTCCAGTTTTGACCACTCTTCTATCAGGATATTTGTTGGCTGCTGTTTTTTGGGCAGCGTAAATGGTAAACCGGGTAAAAATGAAGCATTAGAGGATGAACTCTGTCCGATACGACAAAGATTCACTGGAAGTAACACGATCTTCTAACGGTATGAGCGGACCCAGTCTGTACCAAAGAGAACGCATTCCATACCATAACACCACCTCCAACAGCTCAAGTGGTGGATATGAGACTGTCTGGATGCACAACTTCATGAGGTTCGCGCCTACTTTCACCCTACAATTGGTCCAAAAAGGGAAAATAAAGAGTCATCAGATGGCACAATCTTTTTACACTGTTCCACAGTCCAGTCCTGGCATTGGTGATCACTCCAATAGAATATTTGTATTCTTCACAAAAGAAAATGGCACCCAACTACCAAATCTCAGATTCTTCAACTACCACCACATAGTTCAGTTGGAAACGGGTCTCTCCTTGTCTCCAATTGCAAAAAGGTTTCTAATTTTTTGGCTAGTGAGTGTATTCTCTCTCTCTCTCTCTCTCTCTCTCTCTCTCTCTCTCTCTCTCTCTCTCTCTCTCTCTCTCTCTCTCTTTTATTTCTCCTTATTTTGTTTTTCTCCTTTCTCTTTTGTTCTATTTATCCTCCTCTCTCTGCGTGCAAAATTTTGCGTTGTGTCTTGCTCTGTTTATCTCTCTATCTATCAACTTAAAGGAACAACAAGAAATCGGGAGAGAACGAAAAAAAATCGTCCTCGTTCACCTTGAGGAAGATACAACCTCGTAAAAAAATGACAGCAACATGCAAAGCCTTACCAAAGAACAAATCTCCAGGTCTCGGTAGACTCATATCTGAGTTTTTCAAAGTCTACAGGGATCAACTCGACTCACTCTTCCTCCAACTGCTCAGAGAAACTCGGAAGGAGGATTGCTAGCATCAGTCACAACCTCTTTCACACGTTAAATTCCCAACAAGGGAGAACACGCGAATCTAAAAATCGAGGATTGAATTTTTCTTTTTTGGACCCAAATTGCCAAATTATTTTAGCGTTTACAAGAAGACTATCCCACCCCCTTTTCTGGTGCATTTGTTCACTGCCAAAGGATTCAAAAACTGGAATGATCAGTACGCTGCAACAGAAACATGCGCTTTTGCAGAAACTATGAGAGTGGTACATTAACCAGCCAAAAAACTGGACTTCAAAACATGTTCCAGACAGTCTCAACTGGACTCAAATCTGAAGGATTAGTGGCAAGGGTAGATGTTGTACATCTTGGAAATAAACTGACAGTGGTACATTAAGTGGCCAAAAAGCTATAACATATTCCAGACAGTCTCAACTGGATTCGGATCTGGAGGATACGATAGATGGTATGAGCAGGCTCGGTGCGTACCAAGAGAATATCCACCATACCATGATAGCACCTCCAACTGCTTGATTTGACAAGAGACAGTTTAGAGGCATGGTATATATTGAATATCTTGGTATCCGTTCACACTTTCTAGCTACCATTGGTACAGAAAAGAGTAAATCGAGACTCGTCATACCACATGATCTTTTTTTCCACAGTCCACTCTTGGAGTAGGTGACACCAACCCGTCGAATCTTTCAATTTTTTATAGAAAGTAGTTGCTTTTGTATGGGTACACGACTACCAAATTCCAGATTCTTCAACTTCAGCCACATATTCCAGCTGTCCGTTGGAAATGGATCCTTCTTTGGCTCAGTTGAATTTTAAGTCACTTCCTACACACTGGGCTCGAATCCCGTCAATGACAGGAGGAATGTTTATGGGTCTTTTTCAAAACGTGGTTGAGTTTGTCAGTCTCAGACGATGGTAGCATGATTTTCACTCCAGGACACCCGGTTTTTCATCCAACAAATCGAGCACTGAACACACGCAATTTACAGACATTATCTGACTCCAATTGCAAACGGTTTCTAATTTTTTGGCCACTGAATGTAGTTTGGTCCATTCCTTATACAACGTAGCGGTGAATTCAACTTCGGATTGCAAGCGTATTGGCCTGGCCCGAACCCGATGTTCTGATTCGTGCCAAGGGCGATTAAGGGGTTAAGACAATGGCATTGGGGGTTTTTGAATCATTGGGCAAGCCAATGATTCAAAAAAACATCTTATTTTATTGAGAACACTTGTTTGAAAAAGTAGTGATGAGGTAGATCTCGAGAATTTATAATTAAAGTGGATAATAATGTGGGGAAAAGTGTCTGCCCCTTGATCTAGGGGGTTGTACTTGTAGCATGATGTCCCAGGAATATCCGGATACTTTTGACATTGCAGTGTATAGTGCAATTAAGCATGGCAGTACATATATTGGTCACTAAACAGAAGTGCATTTTGCTGACTACTTTCATCTTTCTTTTCCTTCTTAATTCTCCATCTGCAGCCTTTTCTTGTGTCACTCAGTCTCCCTCTTTTGTCTCTCCTCGCTAAGAGAAAAGTGTGAATAATCCCGATGATAGAGAGAGTGTCATCTGTCATCCTTACAAGGTTTTATTGAGGGTTGCCATTGAGAGCGAGGTAATGGCGCTCGTGCTGGCAGATGTTTGGAGTTCGATACCTTTGTCGATAACGGGATCGCTATGATGGATGGAGAATTGAGCCACTTGAACTTCCGATGATCTGAAATAACAGCCGTCCGCCATTGGCTGAAGGCATGATTAGCCAACTGCTTGGAGTAATTGCAGCCAATGTTAAAGAAGAGGTACTCTACACGAAGGCTCTTCTTAATGGGATGAAATGATAGTTGTTCCGGGTTTAGGGATTATTCGGGGTTTTGTTTCTTAGAGCTTTATTTAACAATTTATTCTCTGGGTTAGATAGAAAGATGAAAACTCCTCGGGAGAAAGACAAAGAAGAGAGTAGGAGTGGATATTTCTGCATTTTCTAAGAAAAAACAAAAAAGTGGTGGTGTGTGGGGGGGGGGATCCTCGATCACTCATGTATTCCCCATCACTAAAAAGTAGTTGTCCAATTTCAATTTGAACTCTACCAAATCCATCATCTCCAAAAACTTGGAAATTAATTTATTCCAGAGATCTGTAACGCGTTTATCGAAGGTATCCTTCTGTTTCTCCCTAGGATTGTATCTTTATAGCTTCTTATGCTCGTTTCTCCTTGAACTGAAATATATCTCCTTCGTTAATTTTACAGGTTCTTTTCAGGGTGTAATATAACTCAATCAAGAACAGCTCATTCTAAGCTGTTCTTTATGTGGGCATCGATTGATGCTATTCAAACCTTAACATAATATTACAAGTACGACCTCACTAATCTCTTGTAGAGATGGACATTCACAATCATCTACCTACTTGCAAAGGTCCTATGAGCCATAGAGGGAACACCGCATGCCTTCCTGGCTGCCTAACCACCCGTCTTACCCCTAAATCATCAGTCCTCAAGGTCATTAAGTAAGATCAAAGGAAGGAAGAGACCAAATCTTGAACCCTGATGGACTCCATTTGCTACACTACTCTATACCACGAGAGATCTCACCGACTGTCCCAATTTTCTACAATTTAAAGAGTAAAATAGTTTGTGACGTCTTCACAATAATTAACTAGACTAGTCAGGCACAACTTCCCCTTCACGAAGCCATACTGTGATCCTTTATCGACTTTATGATCTTTCCTACCACTGAAATCAAATCATTGGTCTCCAGTTGCCCATCACTTCTTTCCAACCTCCTTTGTGGACTGGGAGACCTTAGAGTTGTTCCAGTCCAATGGATCTCCTTGGAGTCTAATGATGATCTCAATAACATTCTCAATGGAATGATGCACTCACATGCAGCTTTTTTAGTACAAGAGGATGTATTGAATCATTGAGGTTAATTATAAGGGCATCTTAGGACTCCAGAGAGAGAGAGAGAGAGAGAGAGAGAGAGAGAGAGAGAGATTCTTTTGGATTGGTGCAGTGAAGTCGATAACTACAGACCGGTTAGTCTGACTGGAAAATCTTAAAGGCAACGGTTACGAATGCAGTCCAGAAGCATTTAGATACGAATGGAATTCTGAAGGACACACAAGATGGTTTTGTTAAGGGAAATCCATGTATAACTAACCTGGTAAGCCATTTTGACACAGTTCCTCATCAGGTGGTTATAGGGAACAATTTCCAGTTAATTTAGATTTCAGAAAGGCATGTGACTGAATCCCTCATGAGGGGTTGCTGTTTAAACTTGAACACGTTAGGATTACTGGAGAGATTCCAAGATGGATCTTAGTGTGCCCACAGGGTGGAAGGCAAATGACTGAAATTGATGGATATTCTTCGGATGACAGTAATGTCAGAGGTGGCCCCCAAGGACGTGATTTTAAACTTTTCGGAAGATACAAGAAATAAAGAAAAAAGAGAGAGAGAAAAAGAAAGTGAGAGAGGGAAAGGAAAAGGAAAGTGAAAGAAAACAGAGAAAGATTAGCAAAGGAAGGGAGAAAGATGGAGAGAGAGAGTAAGAGATAAAGGAAAATGTCACAGGAGAAGAAGAGAGAAGGGAAAGACAGTATAAACTGATAAAAGAGAAAAATAAAGAAGAAATGATCAAGAGGAAATGAGAGCATTTCTTGACATGTCGATCCCCCTGGAAGAGAGAAACGCTTCGCTTCGTACGATAATTATCTCTTGGATTCGACTCACTTCATTCATATTAATAAAGAGAAACTCAGCATCTCCTTCTGACACTCTCTGTGTTGTTAATTTAAGAAGAAGCCAGTTTTCAATTCCCTACTCCCCTCAGCGCCTTGCGCACGAGGAGAATGTTCCTCAGATCGTTTTCTCCTATCTACACCCCGCACACTGAAATTGGCAAAGCATCTCGTGTGTGCACACGGCTCTATCAATTAAACTCTTCGTTCACTGATGTGGAACAGGTCGAAATTACACATTTTAACAGTTCTCTGAATGTGTGCGTAGAGAAAACGAAGGATTAAAACATCTCTAAGCATCTCATCACACCCAAAATACAGCTTCCCCTGTACAACTGCTTTCTCTGCATAGCACAGTTGCTATGCGGTAGAGCAAACTTTTTCAAAATTCTAAAGAATTCTAAAAGAGAAAAATTGCTTCCAAGAAAAAATAAATAAATAAAAAATACATAAAAAAAATGTAAAAAAAATAGTTCACTCTGAAGATGATAAAACCCTGTTTATATACGAAACCGCAATAAAATTCCTTTTCTGACACTGAGTAATGACAAATGAACTAATAGCCGAAATACAGAAAATGCTTGAAATTCTTTTAGGTCAAGATTAATGGCGTTTTCAGAAGAAAAGAATGACAAAATGTGATAGACGACCAGGTAAGGGCCCTAACCTGCAAAATATAAACACAATAATGTGCCCGTTATTTTAATAACGAACTTTCAGAGCGTCCTGGCCACCCTTTCGTTCGTATGGGCATCACATGATTGCAACCACAATTCAGAAAACGAAAAATAGTTGAAAGAACGAAGGAGAAAATGAAGAAAAGGGGAAAATAAGAAGTGTGAGAGAGAGGAGGAGGAAGACAAAAAAGAAATAGTAAAATAGAAAAGGAAAGTTAAAGAAAACAGAGAAAAGTTTGGAAATGAAGGGAGAAAGATGAAAATAGGAGAGAGAGAGAGAGAGAGAGAGAGAGAGACAGAGAGAGAGAGACAGAGACAGAGAGAGAGAGCAAAATAGACAAGAGGAGAGAGAGAGAGAGAAAGAAAGAGCAAAATAGACAAGAGGAGAGAGAGAGAGAGAGAGCAAAACATAAAATGAAAATGAAAGGAAAAAAAGAGAGAAAGGTTGGGAAATGAAGAGAGAAAGAAGAAAGGTATAGAAAAGAAATAGTAAAACAGAAAAAGGAATTAAAAGAAAACAGAGAAAGGTTAAGAAATTAAGGGAGAAAGAAGAAGAGTAGTAGTAGAGAGAGAGAGAGAGAGAGAGAGAGAGAGAGAGAGAGAGAGAGAGAAAGAAAGAAAGAGCAAAATAGACAAGAGGAGAGAGAGAGAGAGAGAGAAAGAAAGAAAGAAAGAAAGAGCAAATAGACAAGAGGAGAGAGAGAGAGAGAGAGAAAGAAAGAAAGAAAGAAAGAAAGAGCAAAATAGACAAGAGGAGAGAGAGAGAGAGAGAGAGAGAGAGAGAGAGAGAGAGAGAGAGCAAAACATAAAATGAAAATGGAAGGAAAAAAGAGAGAAAGGTTGGGAAATGAAGAGAGAAAGAAGAAAGGTACAGAAAAGAAATAGTAAAACAGAAAAAGGAATTAAAAGAAAACAGAGAAAGGTTAAGAAATTAAGGGAGAAAGAAGAAGAGTAGTTGTAGAGAGAGAGAGAGAGAGAGAGACTACAGAAACGTAACAGCGTTTCTATAGCAACACTCATTATTCCATACCCTTCTTTCCTCCTTTTCATTTATCTGTTTATCTTTTCCTTTTGTTTCTCTCCAAGCATCTCGTTCTTCGTCTCGCCGAAATCAGAAGAAGAGAGAAAAATGAACAAAAAGAAGAAAGAAGGGTAAGAAAAAAAAATTAAAGAAAGAAATAAAGAGGGAGTAAAACAAAACAGGAAATTGAAAGAAAACAGGGAAAGGTTAGCAAATGAAGAGATAAAGATGAAAATAGAAGAGAGAGAGAGAGAGAGAGAGAGAGAGAGAGAGAGAGAGAGAGAGAGAGAGAGAGAGAGAGAGAGAGAGAGAGAGATTTAACATCGTTCCTATAGCGACACTTTCAATATTCAATATCCTTCTTTACTCCACTCCCTTTGTCTGTTTATCTTTCCTTTTTTTTTCTCTAAGCATCTCTTTCTTTGTCTCACCGAAAAATAGTTGAAAGAGGAAGAGAAAAAAATGAAAGAAAAGAGGAAAGAAGGAGGGGAGAAAGAAAGAAAGTGTAAAGAAACAGAAAAGAAATAATAAAACAAAAAAAGAAAGTGAAATAAAACAAAGAAAGATTAGGAAATGAATGAAGAAAGAGGAGGAGAAAAGAGGAAAAAGGAGAGAGAGGATAGCAACTTAACAGCGTGTCTATATCAACAATTTCATCATTCAATACCCTTCTTTCCTCCCATCCCGTTATCTGTTTATCTTTTCTTTTTTTTTTTCTCTCTAAGCATCTCTTTCTTCTTTTCTGAAGCGCAAGAATTTTTATTCCCTTAATTCTCTTTCCTCCTCGAAGTATTTTCAACAGTAATTTAAACGCCAATAAGTTTTTCTTCTTCCACTACTCTTTCCTCTCTTCGACAGATATCGAAGAAACGATGTGCCACTTTCATTATTTCCCTCCTTCACTCGCTGCTCTTCGCCTAAAACCATCCTTCCATCAATTGCATTATTTTCCTAATCAACTTATTTTCTTTCGAAATTAATCCTTAATGCTCTCTTTCTTTCTCTAATTTCAACTTCCATACACAGTTCCCAAAGGTGATGTCTTCCCTGATGCACATCTCCCTCTTATTTTAAAAAAGTAATTCTCAAAGATTACAATTTTTAGCCTGTTGACAAAGAAGTATTTGCTCTGTATCATTCCGCTTCTACTAGAAGACGAATATTTTTTTGCAATCTGAATTATTAATGAGCATGGAGTGGATGCTCCGGAGATGCCTTTACACCACCACAATGAGGCATAATTTCAGAAATGGCTGCTCGCAGATGGACAAATTATCCATCAATTATCATATTCCCAAATAATAAAAGAAAATGGACCCATCCAGCTGACCTCTGAATTTCCTCAAACTGACAGCCTCAATCACCCAGGTAGAAAATTTAATTTATAACTCGCTGGCTAAAATAAAAAATCATCTGCAAATTTAGACATCACGCTCTCTATCCCTTCATCGATGTCATTTAAGAAAATCAAAAACAACAGTGGTCCCAATACTGATCCTTGGAAAACCCATTTATCAGAACCCACTGCCTCCTGCCCTGAAGCCATCCAGCTGTCCATCTAAGGATTTTCCCAGAAATTTCAACCTGTTCCACCTTATAAAGTAAGCGTTCATGTGGGACTGAATCAAAATGCTTTGTTGAAATCCAAATAAACAATGTCGAAATTATTCCCCAAGTCCAGCTCTTGAGGGACCCTGTCAAAATAGGTAACCAGATTAATGAAGATGATTTTCCCTTACCAAAACCATACTGCGTATCCTTTAGAATTCCATTTCTATTTAAATGAACCCGGATTCCACCCTTGATCATTACCGCCATGATTTTCCCTTTTACAGTCTTAGAACCCCCTGTATTGGAGTGGCACTTTTCCAATCCAACGGAATCTCTCCTGAGTCCAGAGATGCTCTTATAATTAGTCTCAATGGTTCAAATCCTTCACTTGGGGCCTCCCTTAAAAATCACTGTCTGGTTTAACACCTTTTACCCAAATTTCAACCCGGAGACGTCGTGGTAGATTATCTCAGAGAACCAAACTCCATATTTAACCATTCTTCCATCAGAATATTTGCCAGCTGCTGTCGATAGAGAACTACCAACATTGCCAATTGCACATAAATCTGGAGAATTTGGCAGCCAGGTTAAATATTGGAAATCTTTGGAGCGCTCTCCTGAAGCCATTCACATACAACTGTTGCATGGTGGATAGTTGGGCTGTTATCTTGAAAGAATCCATCGAAATATGGGAAAATGAATCATTTAATGATGAAGGTCTGATAAAATAGAGAAATGTAATCCCTGGAGGCAACATGACATTCTAACAGTATCAGCGAACTCAGTCCGTGTCAACAGAAAGAACCTGAATCCACCATACCATCTCCAGCCGTGGAGTGGTTGACACCAGTACTTTGCAAAGATATTGCGGTTGAAAGACCATTCAAATCATAGAGAGCTGGACTGGTGTAAATTATAAATTAAATGGTAATACCAATCTCAGAGATGAGTACATGTAAGCAATCTCATAGAAAAGACTGCTAAAGATGAGCGAAAGAGTCTGATGATCCCATTCTAATGAGACCATCAGACTCTGGAGGGATCTTCCTGGATTAGAGAAGCGCTACCATCTTCTCGACGATGGGCAACTTGAGTTTGACTTACTTTAGGGTGGGTAAGATTACCGAATTTTTGATTCAAGATGCAATGTGGAACCAACTGGATAGGAAGGGTATCAACTGGATATCATTGTCTGACACCATCCACGGGAACCCTTCTCCTTCCTCAATTCAGATTTTAAAAAATAGCCTTCATTGGGATTCGAACCCAGACCTCTCGTAAACTTATAGGGGCACACAGGCTAGAACGCTCTCCAGTAGACTTTTAAAACTTGCCTAACAGATGGCGCAATATGTCTAGCTTATTGAAATAAACAAAATAGTAATGGAAGACTTTGCAGCAGTGTTATTTTCTCGTGAAAAGTGTCCAAGTTTGAGTCTGGTAAGTATGTGAGCAATGGAATTAAATCTCTCTTTCTCTTTCTCTTTCTTTAAATGAAAAGGAGAATTCCCCCCTCCTTTGAATGTGGGTTTTTAATTATTAATGTACGCGTTCCCTTAATTACTTTTTTTTTAAAAAAATAGTGCATTTTAAAAGTAAGATCGAATGAATCCAAGTAATCCAATCAGCAAGAGTTACTAATTATAGATGTACTAATACTACCAATATCCTCATTGGATAGTGAGGTTGAATGAACCAGAAATAACACTTAAATTGTCAGAGGCTACCACTGTCATCCCCCGGTCCCTAACCCCTTATTCTATTGTTCAACCGATTATCCATTCGAACAATTAAGCAAATTGAAAATAATTTAATAATACAATGTAAATTTTTTAATTAGAGGAAGAGATTGAATGAACGCAATTTGCAATTGAATCCATTTGAATGGATAATGATTACCGACATCACTCCGCTCGTCTAAATGACATTAGCCGACCTCCGTAAAACTAATTTGTTTAAATCGTCTGCATCTCTTAAATTGACGCCCTTCCAAACGACATTAATAGTTGATTGGAACGATGTGCGCAAGTGCAGACAAACCACGCAAACCTGAAGAGATTTGTCGTCGTCCTCAACGTCACAAGAAAGCAGAAATATTTATTTCTATTATTTGTTTGATTGACTATAAGTCACGTGACTTGTAATCAATAAAAGGAAGCTTGAAAATTTAAATATTGTGACTTGTTCGAGCATGTTGTGACTGAGGGGTGTTTAACAAGTTTTTGGACAGTGTAAAGCTACAAGTGACATGCGCAATTCTAGTTTTACAAGTTGAGAGTGAAATCTTGCATAGAATAAAGAATGTTATTTATAAATTGCATGTCTCTAGCACTCTTTTACTCGAAGTTATTCTCATTTTCATAAGGCACTTCCCCACCTGAAGTATTTTAATTAGTTTATTGGTATGCAGAGGGCAATTTGATGAATTTCTGGATGGTGCAATTTGGTCTTCCATAGTTGAAATTTTATAAATCCTCCTAAACCCAAAATAAGACCTGAAGACGGATTTTGATATTGAACTCGAAACGTATAGAATAATTTTAATGTTTGATATAAATGGGAACTACATTCTCTTCTGCCCTTGCTTTTAAATGCCTTCGCCTCCTTATTAGGCGCGTTAGAATATATGCATAAAGCACCTATTGCATTTCTGATGTCCGTCCGTCCGTCTACATGTAATAACTCGATTTTTAGTGAATAGATATTCAACATATTTTATATTTGGCTCTTTTAGAACATTTCTCGAACATTACTAAATTCCTTTTAAGTCCGACTAGAAAACTTTAATAATGCAATAATGTACAAAAATAACCCCTGAAGACGGATTTTGAAATTTAAATCGTAACGTTCAGTGGTTGGGAATTTTTTGAAACTAATTGTACCAATAAACTAATTAAAATACTACAGGTACAAAAGTGTCTTATTGAAAATTGTACTCAAGTAGTATTAAATTATAAAATTTAATGAATTTTTACCCAAAATTTAAAAAATTAAAATTTATTTCACATCTCCAAACTTAAATAATTTAAATGTTTGGTATAAATGGGAACTGCATTGTCTTCTATTCCTGTTTATGTAAAAACATCTTTTGCGCTACCTACTAAATTTCGGACTGAAGTAAAATCGATTGGTAACGAAAATGCGAGACGGAAATGACGTCACTTCCTATTCGCATTTTCGCCAAAGGGGTTTTTATATAAAAGAACTTTCGTGCGTACAGGATACACACGTGCTTTTTTTTTTTAAAAATCTCAACCTCCTTGTTAGGCACGTTAGCATATACGCATAAAGCACCTATTGTCTTCGCCATGTCCGTCCGTCCGTCTGCATGTAATAACTGGACTTTCAGTGAATGAATTTTCATGAAATTTTATATTTGGCACTTTTAGAACATTTCTTTTAAGTCGGACTAGAAATGCAGCATAATGATTAATTCTTTCTTTCTCTCTTTCTTTCATACACGTGACTTAATTGCTAATACTCCTGAAATATAACATTGACTAACCCGTATCAGTTTTCCCAGACGGGAAACCATTTATTAAGCCGAAAGGGCAATGCTGAAATACATCTAAATCAATTGGCCCCGACATAAAAATAGAAATGGCCTTGAGGGGGTGGTTAAAAATGGCGGCGATAATGCGAAAAAAATGAATTGCAGGAGATTGTTCTTTTCAAGAACAATTTTTCCAGCAGATATATCGCCAGACAGTCCCACATCAATAAATAAAGAATATATAATGACCTTAGAGATTGTTTAAGATGTTTCTTAAGATATTTAGAGATAAAAAAAATATAGATGGCGCCAGAAGGAGGATTAGGAGAAGACAAAAGATGTTCACCTGTGATTGTAGGAGTTCTAGAGAAGGAGAAACAGTTTCTCTTAGACAAAACTTAGCCACTTGGGTTTCAAGTAATGGGAATATGCCTAACTTATCCCATTAGGGAGGTAAAGTGCGCGCGCGAGAGACAGAGAGAGAGAGAATGATGTTGCTAACAGAATAGCATCCATGCGATACAATCCGATAGCTGATTTTTGCTTTGGGGGGGATGCTCGAAGGATGTTTATCAGCGTTGTGCGTTTTGTATGAAAAGGAAGGAGAGCATCTCCTAAGACGACAGCGAATTTTTGCGATATTAATATTTATGTATGCTAAGCTGCTCGAGATCTTTTTTCCTTCTCCTATCTCCTGTGTAGTACTCCTGACCGGGGTTACTTTTGCCACATGGAGACGAAGTTTCGAACTTAGACCGCCCCTCTCCTCCCCTTTTCCCCTCATTATTTAAATTTTCCATCGTAATCTCGATCTCCCAGCAAGGACTGCGCCATCTGGGCTTTTGTGAAAAGTTTCCTATTGAGTAGCGTCGTCTGCTCACAGAAGATCCTGCGCTTAATTGTCGTCTGCAGTCACAACATCGCGGCTATAAATATTAAACCCGGAATGGTTTCTTCTTTCTTTCTTTCTTTCTTTATCTTTTGGATAAACTTTTAACGGTGTGTGTTAGAAAAAGATAGTGGGGACACCACGGGCCATCTTAATTACGTTCAGTTATTGTACGTCTGCTTCGGGCTACTGCGAGAAAGACGGCCGAATTATAAATATCGGTTGGCTTGTTTTGTTACGGGGAGGGGGAGGTCTCCGGTTTAAATGTCATTTCGCTTTGCAAAAGCAAATTATTTGAGATTTAATTATTGTTAGCTTCGGGTGGAAAAGACCACTGTTTTCTTTTGGGGGGGGCGGTTACTTCGTTTAAAATAACATCACGGTTACTGTCATGTTTGTTGAGTTGTTTGTGCGTTAAACAAAAGGTTAGTTGCTTATCGAAAGAAAAGAACAAAGAGATGAATGAGAAAAAGAAAAGAAATAAAAAAGAGAAGGAGTAAAAGAAAGAAAACACGATTAAGTTGGTTAGTTGGTTGTTTTAGGATTTTATGGCGCACAAGCGTCTAAGGCTAAAACACGCCAAGTCAACACGATTAAGACAGGTTGAGAGAGAGAGAGAGAAGAAGGAAAAGAACACAGAGAGAAAAAACTACGCTGAAGGAGAGAGAGAGAGAGAGAGAGAGAGAGAGAGAGAGAGAGAGAGAGAGAGAGAGAGGAGAAAAAGGAAAGAGAGAGAGAGAGATGAAGAGAAAACAAAAACAACACTGAGAGCGAGAAGAAAGAATGCGTGGAGTGAGAGAGGAGAAAAAGAGAAAAGAGAGAGCGAGAGAGAAAGGAGGGAGAGAGACAGAGAGTGAGAGAGAGGAGAAAAAGGAGAGAGACAGAGAAGAAAGAATGCGCGGAGAGAGAAGAGAGAGAGAGGAGAAAAAGATAAAGACAGAGAAAAGAAAAAAAGGAGAAAGAGAGAGGGGAGAAAAAGGCGAAAGAGATAAAGTGAGAACAAAAACAACAGAGAGAGAGAGAGAGAGAGGAAACGAAAATCGAGAACAAAAAGAGAGAGATAGCTGATCTCTCTCTCTCTCTCTATCTTTATCATGTTTTTCTCTTTTTCTTTCCTTGTAGAGAAAGAGAAACAAAGAAAATAGAGAACAAAGAGAAAGACAAAACAGAAAGAAATAGGAGAAAGAGATGGAAAAAGAGAAAAGAAAGAACACAAATGATGATAAAAGAGAAAGAAGAGAAATGAAACTGACAGAAAAGAGAGAGACAAACAGAGAAAAAAGAGACAGAGAGAATCAGAGTAAGCGAGTTAGAAAATAGAGAAAAATATACAGATAGAAGACCAGATAGAAAAATATGAGGAAGATAAAGAAGAGGGAATTGATCACTTAGGTAGAAAATGAGTGAGACAAAGAAGGGATGGGGATGAGAAGAGAAGAAGCAAGGAATGGAGAAGGAAAAGAAAATGGGAGAGAAAAGGGGCAGAGGTACCACAGGGGGAGAGAAAACGAGAAAAAAAGAGAACAAAAAGAACAGAGAGAGAGAGAGGGAAAGAAGACAAAGAGTCGGAGAGAAGAAAATGAGAAAAAAAAAGAAAAGATTAAGATGAGAGGAGGAGGGAAAAAAGAGGAGAGAGAGAGGAAAAAAAGAGAAAGAGGGACGGGGCGAAAATTACCGACTACCCTGTCTCTCAAATTATAAAGAGAGAAACGAAGAAAAAGACACAACGAAGGCCACAGAAGAACTAAAAAAAGATATAAAGCGGAGAGAGAGAGAGAGAGAGAGAAGGATTAAAGACAGAAGGGCTTAGTATAGGATGCCATTGAGATCGACTGAACAACCAAAGAAATCCATGAGAAACATTTTGTCCGTTTCTTTGATCACAAAGCTCCATCTCTTTCATCTGGTCTTTCTTAGGTCCACACTGTGTTTTCAAAGGGCAATTTAAGTTTTGCGGGATGGAAAACTCCCATAAACGAAAGGAGAAAAGTTCGACTTCATCAGCTTAATACAGCCGAGATTGAAAGTTTGCTTCAACGCGGGTTATTCGGTCAACCCGAAAACGTCAACCCGAAACTTGACACGTGACGTAAGTCGAATCGAGTCGAAGTACTGCGACATCTTTTGCCCCTGTACAGGGGCAAAAGATGTCGCATATTCGGGACAACCGTTTGTCAAACGATACTCGGATAAATGACCTTGGCCGGATGGGTGGCAGACACCGGAGAATTCCATACCGCAACGTCAGCACGAGCTATCGTCTGACACCAAAATAAAGTGGTTTCGAGCTAAACAATAAGCACCTTTGTTGCCTTAATTAGGGGGAGCAATTTTCACACGGCAATTAGGGCCGTCATCTAATTAGAAAACATTCCTCATTCAACCACGCGGACACATCGCAAACAAGCAACAGAACAACACTCGACGCCACCGGAGGGAGAGAAAGAAGAAAGAACCACACTCGACGCCATTAATCATATTTCTGTCCAAAAGGACCGCGTTAAATACCGGGGGAGTGCGAGGGGGAGGCAACAAAAGGCGTTCATCAGCGGGTGACTGGGGATTTCGTCGGGGCAACTTCGGTGTCGTGTATCTTTCGTAAAACATCCTGTAACGCTGCGGAGATGGCTTCTTGCGAAGCCTTCCACATCTGGGACTCGCGAGAGAAAGAGAGATAGAGGGAAAAGGGGGGGAGAGTGGATTTGTAGTACTGGTAGAAGAGTTAGAGCATGCGCAGCAATATTGTTTATTTATCATCTTCGGAGAATAGACAATATGGCAAAATCTGGTTTGGCCAGCGTATCCATGGCTTTAATTCATCAGAGGAAGTTTTTTTATGCACACCCTGTACATGTTTAAGTAAATTTTATAGGCAGCGTGTCCATAGCTTTAATTCATCAGGGGAAGTTTTTTTATGCACACCCTGTACATGTTTAAGTTTTTTTTTCTTTTACTTCTCTTCATTGTAGCAACTGGAGCCGATGTCTAACCAACAAACAGTTCCTTTGTTCATCGTGTGTGGGGGGGGGGGGTCTTTGAAACGAGGCTAATCCCCTTTCGCCTCCCCCTGGGGTGCAATGAAGTGTCACCGTTTTCCTAACAGATTTCCCGTGGCCCCTCAGTGAAGCACGACACCGACATTGCTGCTTCGTTATTCGACCCTGTCTGGGGACTCTCCAAGGGCCGGACAGCGTCTGCAGCAAACGCTCTTGTGTTATGTTGTTGTTGCTCACGCATTGGCAACATAAAACGGCCATTAGCAGAAGCTACTTAAGGACTCACACACGCACACTCGGAGAATATCCGGGCTGCCAGTACATCCATCGGAACTGGATCTCAGCCAGGAAGAAGTACCCGGATGTTTCGTGAGAAGCTTCCTGGTGTTGCTCGAGTGAAACTGTTAGTTGTTGCGTTCACGCTCACTGTCTGACTAGAGGGCGCCACATTTGTCATTTTCGCTCTCCTTGATAACGTCCAGGGAGGGAGAGAAAGAAAAACGATGTTTGTGTTACAAATATGTAGTCTAAATCTTCGGATGATTTAGTTTCTCGGTAATTCTACGACCATCAATTTTCATTATTTCCTTTTCGTTCCTTCCTATTTGTTTTCATCACTAATCTTTGGGTGGGGGGGGGGGGTCTGTGAAATCAGAATTGGTTAAAAAAATATACTGAAAATTGTGTTTTGATCGAAATTGTGCACTGAAAGTCCAGTTATTACATGCGAACGGACTTACGGACATGGTGATGACTAGATTCATTTGTGAAAACTGCCATTTGTAAGCTACATGCATACCACCTAGGTACATATCAGGAGGGTGTCTCCAAGCTGTTTGTGTTCTCTTAACTCCTTTGCACAAAATTATCGGTTTGAATTGGTCTCGAACCCATTTCGAATGAACTCAGGAGCAAAGGGCCATGGTCGGATTTTCGACACATTTCATTCGAAGGGATTATGTTTGTTCTTAGAAAAATACTTAATTAAGACTGAGAGAGATCCCCAAAGATGCTGAAGGTGTTGGTGACGGGGATGGGTTAACAGCCACGATGGTTTATGTCGTCGTTTACATAGTGCGGTATATTCGATGAAGAAAGTCTTGAGGTCAACATTTAGACCTCGGAATCAGACAACAGACATCTAGACAACGGGATCAACATCTGATCCTGTTGCAGAACTTAGTTTTAAGTGAAGGCGCGTTTGAGAAGGGCACAGCGGAGGAATTATCTCGAGATGAGTCGCCAGGATCGTGAGGACACAACTGTCCGAGAAGAAGACAGAGAGCAGGTGAAGTAGGAGTTTGGCCGATAGCGAGTTGGATTTCTTTGATAAGCCAAGGGTAGACTCGAATGTCGATGGCTTCCAGAGGGATTGTAGGGATGTAGTTGGCCCATACGAGGATCAATTATGCAACAGTGGTTGGTGGGGAGCTGCAGATGCCTAGATCTCTGTCTCTTTCCCCATCCTTCCTGCTGCTTCCCTCTCTCTCTCTCTCTCTCTCTCTCTCTCTCTCTCTCTCTCTCTCTCTCTCTCTCCTTTCATCTCCATTTCTTTCTATAGTGCTCTCTCTCTTTTATTCTCTTGCCCCTGTCCCTCCTCCTCTCGTTCTCTCTACCTTTCCTTTCTTCTTGCCCTTTTCTCTCTCTCTCTGTTCGTCCTACATCTCACTTTCTTTCTTTAGTGCTTTCTTTTTTCTTTTCCTCACTTTTTCTTCTCTTTCCTTTTCCCCCACTTTTATCTCTCTCTCTCTCTCTCCTTCTTTTCCCCCCTCTTTCTTTCTATCCCTCTTTCATCCTCTCTTTTTCCTTCGATGCCTATTTCTCTCTTTTCCTTTATCCTTCTTTCTCTCCTTCCCTCTTTTCTTCTGTTTGAATTTTCCCTTTGCTCCCATCTCTCTCTCCTTCCTGCTGTTTCTCTTTCTTTCTTGTTTTCCTTTTTTAACTTTTTTCTTTATTTCGCTCTATCTTTCATATTATGTCGGTTTCTCTCTCTCTCTCTCTCTCTCTCTCTATTCGTCTTTTTCTCATGTTTTCCTTTCTTTCTCTTTCTCGCTTGTCGTTGCTCTCTTTCTCTTCACTCTTTTCGTGCGTTTCTCTCTCTTACGTCATTCTCTATTTCCTTCTCTCTCATTTCTCTTGATCCTCTCTCTTTCTTTCTCTCTCTTTCTCTCTTAAATAAATAAATTTTCTGTTTATACTCCGGGACGACCAAACGGTCAGAGGAGTTCACAAGATAGACAGAGTGCAAGAAACAGCACCGTATTCAGCAGTCACTGGCTTGAATCCCGGTCACTCAAGGCACGTGTACTTATGCACCCGCGCGCATGACCACTAGGCTACGGCAGCCTTCTTGCTGTCAGTCTTGATCTCTTGAGTTATCTCTTCTCTTCTCTCTTGCTCATTTTCCTTCTATCTGTCTTTCTCC
This sequence comes from Mastigoproctus giganteus, assembly GCF_048544385.1. NCBI lineage: Eukaryota > Metazoa > Arthropoda > Arachnida > Uropygi > Thelyphonidae > Mastigoproctus > Mastigoproctus giganteus. The sequence goes on along the minus strand of NC_143575.1, from coordinate 268,239,442 downwards.
ATCCTCTCTTGTGCTCTTTCATTCTCTCTCTCTCTCTCTCTCTCTCTCGTGCTCGTTCCTTCTATCTGTCTTTCCTCCGGGCTTTCTGTTTCCTTTGGTTTCTCTTTGTGTCGTATTCTCTCTCTGGCCACAGATATTTCACTGGGCCCCGCATTCTGCATCTGTTTGCGATGAGCCGCGATTATTCCACGCGCAATTAGGCAAATTTGTCGCAATGAATTGAGTGAATGAGCGGAACACGTGATCAGTTGTGCGCCAATTCGGGGTCCAAGCGTTCTTTCAGCAGCCGACCGCTCTGTTGACGAGTCCTCGGTGGCGCGACGCAGCCTCACGTGAGCGCCCGGATGAGTGATAAACACGTTAAAGCCATAAGCGCGATAAACAAAGATAACAGTTTCTCGATACGCAGCGGCGCACTTGGGCAGAAGTTATTTAGCGGGAAACTAATCAATGCACCTTTCTGCTATCAGCGTACGCATTGTTACGTAAGCAACATGCAGATGTCAAGTGTAGAAATTAATGCTCGCGCGCATTGTATTGTTGGTCATTTGTAACGGCAGACACGAGCTTACGCGAGCCTGATTGTTGCTGCCGCGGTCTGGCAACAATGACTTCAGAAAGTGTACATTTCGGGCAGACGTAATGAATTCGCTGTACTGCGAACGCGCCTTCAAGAATTGTTTGTAATCGCGCTTGGCGAGAATGTTCGCGAGCCGTAATTAGCGGGATTGTACGACAGCCGAAGTTTCACTACTTTGTCGTACTTTCCGAATTAACTTAGCACACACTTAACAGGTGATCTCCGCAAACTTTTGACACGCAACTTTCTATTTCTTCTGCTCTCTTTAAGGAACGTACACTAACTGGCAAAAATATTAGGAACACCTAATTAATTTTTTCTTTCTATTCAGTTTAATTCACCGTTAAAGTGACAGAAATGTAACTGACGTGTCGGCAGACGAACAAGGGGATGCCGAGGACGGGATGACGTCACCATCGTTATAAGAAAACGTGAAGAGCGATGTTGCTTCATCCCTCAGTCGATGGGATTTCTGTCTTAGCGAAGATTTATCTGTTTTTCTTGTCGGTCGCTTTTTTTTTTTCTTTTTTTTTAAGGAACGCATAACTCACGAGCGCCCTAATGGAACGCACAGAAGCTCGCACGTTCGTATAAACTCGCCCCATAAAACAATTTGTCACGGAAAGGTCACTTGTCACTCCGCCAGAAAGTGCCAATGCAGATGCAACAATACAACGTCTTTAAAACAATCCTCATAAGTCAAACGCAGTCTTTTGGAACGTCTCGCGCTGCAGTTTATGCGGCGGTCTCGAGGTCAGGGGGAAGAAAAAAAAAAAAAAGGATCTAAAATGAAACTTAACGATATCACCGCCAGGAGGTCATTAAGAAAAATTACATGTACTGACCTCTTCCGGAGACACGACTCTCGGTTGGGATTAGCGGCGAAGATAGCGGGGGGAAATCGCCTCTTCTTGTTCTTCTGCTCGTGAGGCGCGTAAATTGTCCGAGGGCCGCGCACGTCAGCAAACGAGGAAATATCGCTCGGCGTTTGGCTCGAGATAAAAGTTCGTTTGCAGCAAAGCAATTGTGGCGGCCGCAATAGAAACAGATCGTTTCTCGGAGGGGATTGCATTTAAGAGCTCGTCTTTTGTTCTGATTTTAAACTCCTTCTTTCGTAGGTGAAAATTAAAGGGGGGCTAATTTAGAAATTCATTATGAGGGGCGATATTTCGAGTTTATTTAAGCCCTCGCACTCAGTCATTGGCGTTTTCAACAGCCTGCTTACATCTAACTTTAATATGGAAATTAAAATGTAAATGTTTCTTAAGGTCTTCCAATTTTTTTGCCCATTGGTGTACATTTGGTCATAAAGTGCATAAACTCAGTTGCAAATAAAGCTACAAATACTCGCACCCATCCACAGAACCTGTTTCGAGTCTCGCAAGTCGTTAAGGCATCTAAACTGACTCGTTATGTCATTTGTGACGTCACACGCGCATCCAAAATGGCGGGTGTCGGCGAAAACAATCTGTCTCGCCTATCAAAGCCGTTTCGGCGCAAAGCATCCTCCCCAGAACAGTTGCGTTCCTCTAATTAAGCACTCGAGAAAGCTCATCCGTGCCTCGGGTCAAAGGTCGCCGTCGCGAAACGCTAAGACGGCGACGGAGAGCGTATCGACGGCGAGCGCAGTAATTACGAGCTCGCGACATTCGATCACCGGTGGCGACGAAGTGACATCAATTCGCGGTTTGCACTCCGGAGGGTTCGTCACCGGGACCGACCTACTCTTCCACCCCCCTCTTTCTTCCGCCACCCCCACCAGGGAAGAAAGCGCCCGTCAACGCATAACGGAACCCGATTATTCACCTTCGTTACATTCATCATAAGCTCTTCACGCTTAGCATCCCCCGCGCGCACGTGACGGTCTTCTGACCCACTTTCCGTAGATCATTATCGCCTTTTGTATCTTCGTTTCGCCCTCCGTTTTCTTCCGACTACTCCTGAGTCGAGACCAAGCGATATGAGTAAGACATTAAGGGGGGGGGGGATGTTCTGTCTGTTTCGCCGTCTTACGTTCCGAGGACACTAAATATTTGTGTGTGTGTGTGTTTGTGCGCGTGGGTACGGAACGCCGTGTCATTACGATATGAGACGCTGCGTTCGATGCTGTTAGAAATGTGAACCCCGACACGAGAGCCGATGCTTGTACCGAAGTCATTAATGAATCTATCGGGCGTAGATTCCGCTCTTTTTTTTTTTTTTTTTTCTTCCGAAATTGCAGACGATCATTATGAGAGCCCCCGCGTTGTTGAGATTGCGCTGGAAAAGATTTAAGGCAATTTCGGAAAGTTGCCGGCAAACATGAAACAGAGTAAATAACTCGATCAGTAAAAGGAAGAAGAAAGAAAGAAAGAAAGAAAGAAAGAAAGAACACGATAATGATGGCTAACTCCGCCTGCATTATGGCCGTAATGGCGTCATTTCGGATCCCAAACGATTGAAATATTAAGCGCAATCTGCGCTCAGATGCGAATCCGGGATCATTCGCGAAAGGCAGCAGGCACTCAACCGGAAATAAGTTCCCGATTAAGCGCTTTAATGATAAAAATTAACTTCCGGTATATAGTGTTATAGCAGTTACTATGGCAACGTCATCTGCATATAAATTAATTTCCCCTATTCTAATTGCTGTTTATAAAATATGTTAACGTTTGAATCGATACTGTCCAAAAAAAAAAAAAAAAAAAAAATTAAAATAAAACAAATTTAAATTGATTCTGTCTAAAAAAAAATTAACTTCCGGTACACGGTCTTATAGAGGTTGCTATGGCAACCTAATCGCTATTATAAATTATCCCGTATTTTAATTGGCTGCTGTAAGATGTAATTAACATTTAAATTGACGCTGTCTATAAAAATAATAAAATAAATAAATTTAAATTCATACTTTCTAAAAAAAAATCAACTTCCGCTATACACGGTAGTCTTATAGCAGTTGCTATGGCAACGTCATCTTCATGTAAATTCACGTCCAATATTGTAATTGGTTGTTATAAAATCTGATTAATATTTAAATTGATACTGTTTAAGAAAATTAAATAAAATCAAACTAATTGATACTATCTAAAAAATTAAATCTCTCTAAAAGATTTAATTTAATTAAATTAAAACTATCTAAAAAATAACATGAAAAAATTTAATTTGATACTGCATAAAAAGTAAAATAAAAAAAAAATTAATTGATACTATCTATAAAACTTAACTTCCGGTATATAGTCTTATAGCAGTTGCTATGGCAACGTCTTCTCCACCTGAATTATAAAATGTGATTAAAATTTAAATTGATACTGTTTAAAAACCTTAAATAAAAAATGTAATTTATACTGGGTAAAAAGGAAAAAAAATATAACTTCCGGCATATAGCAGTTGCTATGGCAACGTCATCTCCATATGGATTAATTTCCCGTATTCTAATTGGCTATTTTAAATTCTGATTAACATTTAAATTGATTATGTCTAAGAAGAATATTCTTCAAGAGTTTATACTTAAGACGAAGACATTCGAAGAACCGGGGGCTAATCCGCAATGTTTACAATTTGAAATTAATCTCTTTACGAAAACTGCCGACAACCCAGCTTAATGAATGTTCCGTTGGATGAACTGGCAAGAAACGCTGCGTTTTCTTCCCCCTGTACATCTTAAAGAGGGTAGGGAGGGGAGGATCAGCGTTACAATACATTAAGGGATTACGAATGGAGGGACATTTCACGCTTCCATCCACAGGAGACGCGAATGCATCAGCTAATCCGGAATTCCATCAAACCTCTTCCCAAAGAGGCAAGCCACGCGTTCATTGTTAATTTACTAACGTCTGAGGCATAAATCTTTCCAAGTCCATCAAAACCTCATTCTTTACTCGAATTCTCAATGTGCAGGTAGAGAAATCCACACAGCGCGAGTTAGAATATGCACGACGACAATAAATAAGTTTCCCGCTAACAACATCAGTCCTTATAGTTTTACAACTGGCTGCAGAAAGCTAAAAGACCCTCGAGAGGATTTTCACATTCTCTATTTACAGCTGATACAAGCCTCGATGCGAGCGCCCTCTTTAGCCATCGGAATGCTGCGCTGAGCCAGAAAGATTTGTTTAGTGGGAACCTCAGTTAAACGCTAATCGTGTGCTAATCGTACCAAGTGCTGTAGCTAGGAACAAGTGAACGCGAGTTGTAATAAAAGCTCACCCCTCGTTCGTTCCATCCCACACAAAAGTGAGCATCTAAGATTTGTTTGTCTTGCTGACGTAACATTACTCGCGTCTCTAAGAAACAGGAAAGAAGTGAACAATGCAGAACTAATTGGTTGCTATGGAAACGGGCCAAGGAGTAAATGTAACCGGCGAAGCAAAATTCTGAAGATATGAAAGGAGTGAGGGATTTATTACAATAACTTTAAGCCCACAATTCTTAGCTTTCCTTCTAATACTTAAAGCAAAAGGAAGCTGACGTCAGCACGTCGATGAATGTGATTGGCCCACGACAAACGCTCCCAATTAGCCCTCAACCGAAGATTAGAAAACATTTTCTTTAAGAAAATATTCGCGTCTAATGGGGATAATAACACTTCTTATGTTTCCAGTAATGCGCTAAGATTGTTTCTATTAAACTTAATCACCAAAATGATTTCAGAATCATTTGCGTTCCACTTAAGAAGCATTCCTTACTTCTTACGAAAGATTAAGTCTAAATTTATTACTCCGAGGCCCAGTTAACTACAGTCAACGATCTGTCCCGCCTTTCAATTACGAGGGGGGTTTAAAACAAACACCATGCTGCACGACAATGCCCCTGCACACTCCTCGCATGCTGCAGTGAGAACTGCAGCATTCCGGCAACATTAAAAACGTTTTCCTCCTAGTGACATTTATTCGAGCCAATGGGAGAAAAGGGCTGGGAAATTACGTCACTACAAATGCGCTGATAAATAATTACAGTGTTGTCTTCTATTGAAAGACAATCTCGTGCACGTGCTTCACGGTGTAATACATAACCACTCCCAGCATCATTTGATGTTCCATTTTAATCCCGGCTGATGAAGGGACCCAATATAGTTTGTATATTTGTAAATAGTTTAGCATTTTGTAAATATTTTAAATGTTTGTATACTGTGTGAAAATATTTTAGTCCTCTTTCGGATGCTACAATATTCCTCATGCATTATGGGAACCCGAAGGAAAAGGCCTTTTACTAAGTGACCCATGTTAGGCCACTTCCTGATTAGATATCGATCAGTGGGTTTCGACAGGTGTCTTTTATGTAGAAAAGATTTGACTTACTCCGTCATGCCTCTACATTTTACGTAGAAAAGAGTGCGCGGGGGTTGGCGAGCAAAGCGAGCAAGGGGAGAAGGCCTCCTAGTAAATATTATTAAAAAATTCGAACTAGCTTATTTTATATATACTATAAGTTACTTCTGTCTGCTGCTTTATTTGAAATTTGGAGCAGTTGACTGCACGCGAACTTCAAATGACGTATGTTGCTTTCTGCAGAGTTGCGGCCATTTTGAGAAAATACTGGACTTCGTTGTATGATCTTTATGCTGCGAGAACAATCATAAATCTCTCAAAAATAGCTAGGGCAAGATGGAAGACGTTTATTGACTTAGTGGGAGAGGAAAAAAAGAGGAATCCGAAAAGTTGCAAAAACAGTGGCGAGGCACCTCACAGATTCTGGTACTGAAAACTAAGCAGATCACTTCAGAAGCTATTGAATATTTCTTTGAAGTCGCGAGGACTTATTCAGCATCTGTGGAAACCAGCCCATTGTGCTGTTGAGATAAAAAGATGGAGATTGAGGAACAGGACAACGTTGGAGGATTCTACTGTGGTTTGCCATGGCCAACTCAATTGATGACGCTGTGGACTTTAGAAATGGATTGTCAATAATTTATAACCTGAACATTGACGCTTTAACCTGGAGTTTGGACTGTTTTACGTGGGTCTTTCCTATCCTCTAATTGGGCAAACACAGGGGAGGGAGTATATTACGACTATTTAAGTTGTTTGTATATTAAACGGTGGCGGGGCACCTCACAGGTTCTGGCACTCAGTGTCTTTACGAAAATTAAGTAAATCACTTCAGAAGCCATTGAAGATTTTTTTTTTTTTTGTAGTCGTGGACCCTACCACAGTTGGCAACACTTCTGCCAACTTTGGTAGGGACCACCTAATTCAATAAATAATAAAAAATAAATATATTTAAGAAGGAAGAAAAAAATTTGGATTTTTATCATTAACGGTTAACCCGAGAACGTTATTTTTGAAGGACCCCTGTGAGGGGGCCCCGTTACTATTACGTCTAATTTCTTTAGCTCTGGCACGTGATCCTTAAATTTGTGTATACACTTAACAAAAAGTTAGAATGCATTGGTGAAACAGCTCTTCCTTAAAGGCTCATTCTTTCACAAATGGCCTAAATTCGTGGGTTGAGATGGGAGATTTAGCCATCACAAAGGCACTGAGGCGCAGCTTGGTAAAGGGCCCTTTGCTTTTAAGCATAAAAAAGCTCTTTCTCTTCCCCCAAGGGCAAAAAGTAAAGTTATTAACTGCGTGCCGGTGGATCTTCTTGAAACTGTTGACAAATCTCTTGAATAAGCCTTAAACAGTGAAAGAAGTATTGCCAGCAATGGAATTCAGTTTGTCTATCTCTTACAAAGCTAGTTTCTATTCTCTCTATCGCTCTTTTAACATCCCTTTCACTCGTGCTCTTCCTTCACATTTGATATTGATTCCTTGTTTTTCTCCGCTCACTTCGCGACTTTTATCAGATGCTATTCCCAGATGACTTTTCCACCACTTCTCAGATCTTTGCTTTTATATAGTGGTTTTGTTTGGCGCGTCGCTGATTCCTTTCTTTCTTTCTTTCTTTCTTTCTCGGTGTGTAAGAAAGAGAGAAAACATCTTATTTTCACAATTAATCTTCTGAAATGCTTGTACGCAGTTATAAAATACAAATATGCAACAGAATGCGCCGGTTATTGTCAGAAACATGAAGGAAAATTCGCAAGAGGAAACTCCAAGTAATTGGGTCGAGATCGTGCGAAAAGGTGTCACTCTATGAAATCCAATAAGAGCAATACAAAATGTTAACATTTTATTCATTCATTTTGAGTGTTCCTCGCAAAGGAACTTCCTGTTTGAAGATAACAAAGCACTCAAACCTACGTTGGTTTTTATATTTGAATTGGAAATATGTGCATAATGGAGTCGAATGTTTCTTGATATTTTCTTACAACGCCTTCAGATAGACAGCTGCCACTGAAGAAGTAGTAACAAAATACCACGAAACGTTTGACTTCATTATGTACATATTTCCAATTCTGAAATAAATAAAATTGTAGGTTTGACTTCGTCCACTTCTTCTTTGAATTTATTTAAGAATCAACTTCCACGAAAAGGGATGGAAGTCTGTTCCACCAATCAACCACCCGCTGGCTAAAGGCAAACATCCACACATCTATTCTACATCTGTCTTTCTTCAATTTGAATTTATGCCCTCTCAGGTGATTATTCTGAGCAAGAGGAAGAATCCCATCAGCATTGAGCATACTCAAACCATTCAAGACTTTATACACCTCTATCAGATCACCTCGCTGGTGCCTAGTCTCCAGCCATTGCAATTTGCAGAACTTAAGCCTTTCTTGGTAAGAGCACCCCTTTGTTCCCTTCACCAATCTTGTTGCCCTTCTCTGTACAAGCAAATCTACATCCTTCTTGAAATAAGGCCTCCAGACATGTACGCAGTACTCAAGGCGTAGCCTGACCATTGCCTTATACAAAGGGATAATCACCTCTTTGTCTCTGACAAACAGCACAGTTTACCCTTCTTATGAACCATGTCGTTCGAGGAATACCTCAAATCTTTCTTTGTCTCTGGACTAATGCGATTTTCCAGTGCTTCTAACCCGTATTGAATCTTATATCTTTCGTGTTTGTAATTCAGTTCCGTCCTGATGAGCGGGTAACTAAATTTACTGAATTAATCATAAAAGTGACTGAGGCAGCTTTAAAAATAAAAATCCTAGGAAAAATGTAGTCCCCTGGTGGAGCCCTGAACTAGAGACACCCCAGCGAACGATTCGCCGGGCAAGAAATCATTTTCAAAGGTCTAGATCCTGCTGGTCCCCCAGTACAGGTGGAATCCCGAAAGGATGTACTCCACCTTCCTTAGGAATACATATGCACAATTAAGGAGACAAAAGAAAAACGAGTCATGGAGGGCACTTGTTGGTACCTCGGCATTAACCAGAGGCTGAGGTGTTGTCTACCGCATAGTTACCAACAAGCTGCCCAAACCTGATTCTACACCCACCACTGATACCATGACAGGACAATCAATATACACTTGGGACAGAACATTCAACAATCTCGTGGACTCCCTATTCCAAAAAGATTGCGAAGATCTCGCCTTTGAACCAACCAACATACCAACATTTGTATAATACTTTGTATACAACAACCTCTGGATAATACTCAAGAATCCGAAAAAACCTGCAAATGAACCAAAGCCATAAAGACCAGTAGCATTGCTTCTAGTACTGGACAAAATATTGGAAGGACTAATACTTTTCTGCTTGGAAACACACCATCTCAGTGCAAATCTGCAGTCGGACAAACAGTTTGGATTCAAACATGGATGTTCAACTGAGGATGCATTGACAGCCGCGTAAACTCTTCAAGAAAACTACTAGATGCTGGCTATTTCGATTGACCTTGCTGGTGCTTTTGGTACCCTGTGGTGACCAAAGTCAAGCATCCACAGAAGACTGCGACAAGCTGAAGTACCACAGAATTGATGAAACTGTATCAAGGACTATCATAACAGTAGAAGAATTACAGTTACAATCAGGTATCAAGTTACACCACTTAGGAGTGTTACCCGTGGATGCCCGCAGGGTTCAATGCTGCGTCCCTGTTTCTGGAACCTCTTGCCGGACGTGTTCTAGGGGGGTGGGCAGACACTGGCCAGGTGGACAAGGTCGTCTTTGAGGATTACGTTGTTCTCCTTGTGAAGGGTCACACTAGACGGGCCCTAGAAGATACTGCTAATCAAGTCTTGAACCTCTTGCAGAGTTGGGCAGAATCAACAAGCTGCTTATATCAAGTACAAAAACCAAGTCCATCCTATTAAAAGGCAAACTAGATATCAGAGAACTTCCACAGATAAAGATTGCAGTGAAAACAATAGCCTTGACAGCAAAGTTAAAATACCTGGGAGTTATCTTTGACTCAAAACTGACCTTCTACCATCATCTTGCATATGTTGGTAACAAGAAAGACACGATGCTGGTATGATAGTCAGAATTAGTAGGACTGATTGGGGCTTAAAAGTTAAAACCCTTGCATTCATCTATTTTCCTCCCAGTAATAACGTACGGGGCTGGAGTCTAGTTTCCTAGGATGTTGTTGATCAACAACCGATCTAAATTGGAAACAATCCCGCATGTCATTTTATTTACAATAACCAGGACATGCGCACAGTTGTGCCCCTGTTGCGCAGGTCCTGGCTGGTGCGCTGCCGCTGGATCTGGAAGTAATAAGACGCGGTTTAAACTACAAGCTTAAAATAAAAATCCCTTCAACATCTTGGGGGATTACTCTTGATCTGATAGCTGATCCCAAACAGGAGAAGAAGCAAATCCTGACCTGCTTACATCAACACTGGCAAGACAGGTGGGATCAATCGGACAAAGGGAAAGTCATTAGGAGGTTCCGACCACAAGTAACCCTAGTCACTCCCCAAACCACCATCCTGGTTTGGATGAACCTTGGGCTATATACCTTGTTTTGGCTAACAGGACATGGTTCCCTGAATGCAAAACTCTGTCAATGGGCCTCATAAAAGGCCATTTTCCTCAAAGGTATTGATGAGGATTAGGCCATGTCATATATGACTGTCCCAACTATCGATCCCACAGATGTGTATTAATTATCAAAACAGGACCCATAAACACTAAACACTACACACACACACACTATGTCCAGATATTAATGATAGGGACTGTATAGTGTTGGAAAGAGGGGGTGTTTGGGGGAAGATACCTATTGATGCCTAGTTTAAATTTTCACTTTGATCGGGACATCGAATGGAGGTCAGTAGATTGAGGGAAGCCTTTAACTTACCATGGAACATATAAAGACAGGGAGTGACTTGTTTCCATGTTTCTCATAATCTTGGAACTCAATCGAAACTCGAATCTCGTTAATGGGAGGAGGGATTTTAAGAACGTTTTTCACAACGTAGCTGAGTTAGTCAGTCTCAGGCGAGGGTAGCATGGCTTTATTCTTCTAGAACTCGGGTTTTTCGTCAAATCGACCACAGAACACACGCAATTTACAGACATAACCTATACATGATCTTATTTTTTCACCTATCCCACATTTACCATGTTCCTATTTTTACGGTAATCCACATATTATAATACTCATATTCATTTACACTAATCCACATATTATAATACGCATAATCCTTTACAGTAATCCACACATTATAATACTCATATTTCTTTACACTAATCCCACACTTACCATGATCCTATTTTAACACTAATCCACACATTATAACACTCATTCCTTTACACTAATCCCACACTATAATACTCATATTCCTTTACACTAATCCACATATTCCTTTACACTAATCCACATATTATAATACTCATAATCCTTTACAGTAATCCGCACATTATAATACTCATATTTCTTTACACTAATCCCACACTTACCATGATCCTATTTTAACACTAATCCACACATTATAACACTCATTCCTTTACACTAATCTCACACTATAATACTCACATTCATTTACACTAATCCACATATTATAATATTCATAATCCTTTACAGTAATCCACACATTATAATACTCATATTCCTTTACACTAATCCACATATTCCTTTACACTAATCCACATATTATAGTACTCATAATCCTTTACAGTAATCCGCACATTATAATACTCATTCCTTTACACTAATCTCACACTATAATACTCATATTCATTTACACTAATCCACATATTATAATATTCATAATCCTTTACACTAATCCACACATTATAATACTCATATTTCTTTATACTAATCACACATTTACCATGAGCCTATTTTAATACTAATCTACACATTATAATACTCTGCTTCCTTTAAACTAATCCCACACTTATCATGATCCTGTTTTAACACTAATCCATACATTATTATACTCTTATTCCATTTCACTAATCCCATACTATAATACTCATATATTGTTCCTCTACACTAATCCAACAGTTACGGTGATCCTATTTTTACACTAACCACACACATTATTATGATCATATATCATTCCTTCACACTATCCATTTACATTAGCCTATTTTTACACTAATCCCACATTTTACATGATCCTATTTTTACACTAATCCACACATTATAATACTCATATTCCTTTACACTAATCCCACACTTAGATGATCCTACTTTTACACTAATCACACATTATTATTCCCATATATCATTCCTTTACGTTAACATATTTCCATAATCCTATTTTTACACTAATCCGATAGTTACCATAAGCCTACTTTTACTCCAATCCACACGTTATAACGTTATAATAATCTTATATTAATCCTTTATGTTAATCATTTCTATTAATCCACATGCCACAATAATCCAATACTAATCGAAAATATCATGATACCAATATATCAAGGGATCCGTTTCTTCAATCCACATATATCCACATTGCCATATTAATCATTTACATTGATCCTATATATTAATCATGCCTAATTCAGTTTCCCATAATACATCATTATAATTAATAATTGCCACATTTCTGGATTCGGTGTTGAATCCTGTCAACGTCACAAAGAAAGCTGGAAATGTAGAGGGCAGAAACCACATAGATGAGAAAAGGAAACTTCTCTTCCTTCTAATGAGAATGTACGAGTGGATGAGAACACCATTAAAGAATGGCCTTCTAAATCCATCCGCGAAATACAAAAGGAGATATTTTTCAGTCAATCTTCGTGGTGGATCGAACATGCGTAATGATAATATTGCTAAAGAGACTCTGAGCGAAAAACAGCCCATTTAAAAAACTATTATCGGGCCAGACAGATTTGCTATCTTCTTTTTTAAATATATGGAGTCGATATCTGAGGGAGGAGGCCAGACAGGGCATTGAACCATTGAGGTTAATTATGAAGGCATCATTGGGCTCGGGAGAGATCCCTTTGGATTGGAGAATTGCCAACGTGTCGCCAATACAATTGCGGTTCTAAGAAAGACGAGTCCATAACTACAGACCGGTTAGTCTGACTTCGGTGGTAGGGAACGGTTAAGAATGGTCAATCCAAAACTGCACGAGCTCTAATCCTGCCTTGAACAGGTTCCCTTGAGGATAAATGTCTTTCAACTTTGCAATCCAAGAGTAAAACACCCAAAGCGGGAGTTAGAAATCCCAAATTAATTCATTAATTCCTCAAATGTATTCAAAAAGTGCCAATCACGTGTCCCATTAATATGGAACATGTAATTTATCTCCAATATGGTTTCCTGAACCAGAATTATACTTTAAAATTTAATGAGGTTGAAATATAATAGATATTAACATGGCTAAATAGGATGGTTTGAATCCCATTTTTAACACCCAGATCAATTTAAGTATCCCTCCATGGACCCTAGTAATTTCCACACTAAGCTTGATAATACGTTCATCTAATGATTGCCATCATGGATTCTCCTCTAACTTAATAGTATATAATAGGAGCTGCCGTGGAACCGGACATCAACTCCATTAATATTTTAGTAATATTCAACTGGGCCCATGAAATTCTTCCAGGGTTAAAAGCCAAACAGCTTCATACGATGCAACAATGGTAATTTGAATCTTGTCGTGCAAGTCAAAGTGATAAAGTAGCACTTATGTGACGTAGCAAGGGCATCACAGAGTTCGGACCATCTTCAATGTGCCACTTCAACTTAGATAACGCATTATTGTCCAGGAGGTCAAGAAAGACCTTAGCATTCATGTTTTTTGTCCAAAAGAAGCAATGATCATAGGCCAAAACATGAAATACATCTCCAGACCATCACTCTGCCTCCTGTGGTGGCCTGCGGCTTGTCTTTCGAAGAAATTTTTACCAAGGCTCAAGGAGATCGTCTTTACTGCTTTCCAGCGAGATTGGGCAACCTTGCAAGTTCAGGGTCATCAAAAGAATCTTAGACCCCCGAGAATGTTATGACAACAGAGCACATGATATTGAATATGGAGGGAATGAAGGTAGTTTCATTGTGACAGCATGCTATTTGAGCAAAATAGTACAGTATTGAACAGCGAGGTGCATAAAATGGATTTTGTCCGAGAAGAAACTGCGTTGATTGTGGAATTTGCATCCAGATCTTTTATTACTATTCCAGTTTAACTAATATTCAAACATCAAAAATTGCATTCGTGGTACTGATGACATATTCTTCTTAGAGTTGCATCAAACCAGGAGTGAATAAATGTCCACACAAGAAAGACTCGTCCGGCATATCGTTATAGAATTCGTACAAGCCAGATAAAGTACTTTCAGATTTTGGCCTAGATAGCCACAATACGCGAAGAAAGACAATTTCAAGGTTACAACAAAAACATCAAGAGGTTGTAGAGGATCTCAAGGGCATAGTTCAAGAATCGATCCACAGTTGCAACATTCAGTTGACCGTTATCTGATCCTAACAACTGGATCAATAAGGAGACAGTGCTCCCTATTGAACACTTCCTATTGATGACAACCAAAAACACGCTCCCTCTCGAACTATCAGCGACTACAGGCTTCAGGAGAGGGGTTAACAGCTCTTCCGCAAAGGAGGAAAAGGCGTGGATTCAAATCCCATCAATGACGCGAGCAATTTGACAAGCTTTATTACAAAGTGGTTGAGTTACAGGTCCCAGACACGGTTTTATCTCCAAGAAACTCGAGTTTTTCATCCAGCAAACATAAAATCAACAACAACAGTTGCACATTGTTTCTAATTTTTTGGCTAGTGAGTGTAGTATGCATGAATTGCGATAAACAATAGAGAATCTACAAACAGACCTAACCTGGCAAAGAATAAAGTTTCTCCTAGGAGTAATTTTTAGTCTTCTACATCCACCAATCGGGATTCTATTATCACTGATCTCAGCAGATTAATTGTGGTCATTCCCTCTTCTTTCTGTTTTTCTTCTTTCCATCCTCTGGGGAACTTTTGCGTTGGGACTTGTGAAGCGAATGTGTTCTACACTAAGGAGACTTTAATCTCCTGCCAGTTCAGAAACGCGGAAACTTACACAACTTATAAGTGCTTATTTTAAATTCTTCGAAGCGGAAAAAGGGACGTCGACGTCGAAATCGAGAAAAGTTGCGGACGCTATTATCGTAATTGTGTCCTATCGATCTTATGCGATTAAAATACTTTCTCGGGGGCCCCTCTTTGCCAAGCGAGAATTTTATAATTGCTTCTAGTCATCATTCAATTTGTTTTTTCTTTTTTCTTCTGAGAATTACCATTTAATGGAGAAAGCGAGTGTTTAAAGAACATCCAGAAATATTGGGACTTTCAAACGAGGGACTGTCTTTTAATTTAGTGTTACCGAAATAAAACCATCCCCCATCACGTGCATCAGATCTTTCCCCCATACCTTATTCCACTCTGCAGCGTTTCCTCATTTAAACGAAAGAGTGGATTCCTTTTTTTTTTTAATCACCTTGATCTGCCATTCTTGTATTAAGTGGTAAAATCGGATTAAGAAGAGGGATATTAAGAAAGGGGATTCAATGGAGGGGTCAACTCGATGGAGGTTACTTCGAGGTGCCTCCAACAACACCTAAAGGCTTCGATTTTTGCCAGAAAATTGCGAGATCCGAAGGTAACTGCTCTTTCTGTCATCTTGCCAAAAATTCTCTCCTTCGAATTTTGTCCGGCTGATTTGTAGACTGACTCTTTTTCTTCATTCGTTCTTTCTGTTTCTTGCTCAATTTTTCTCATTTACAAACGGCATCTGTCCGATACTTGAAGAGAAGTTTTGTTTTTGCCACTTTTTGGGATCGATGGCTTTGTAAAATGCGATTCTCTGTTTGTCCAATGCACAAACCTTACTCCACTCTCATCTTGGTGTGTGTCAGTCTGTCGACAAGTGAATTAAATACAAATGTATTTTCTCTTCGAAGATTGTTGTTATTTTTTTAAGTATTTCTCTGGAAACATTGAGTTTTTTCTTCCAGCTTTCTTTAGTCAAAGCTGAAATTACTGCCAGAACGAAACCACTTAACTGTAACTCCCTTTTCTTTTTCACTTGAGTTCAAAAAAGCGTGAGAAATGGATGCCTTCTATTGGAGTGCGTGTGTTCTTTCAATACTCCAAACTGGTCTGTTACCATTTATCACAATTTCTTCTATCAGTTCCATTTCTTTTCTTCCTTTGGCCTTTCTTGTGTTTGCGTGTGGTTTGCTTCTTATTTCTTTTCTCAAGACAAATATCGTATCTTCCATTAGTCGAATTCCTGAATACGATGGAAAAAAATTTGACTTTTTTTTTTTAACGCCAGCGGTTTAAAATCAATTTTTCTCTTTCTTCTTCCCTCCCCTTTGAGGTCAAAGAAATTAAAGCAAAACGGTTGTACCATTCTTAGGAACAATGGGCACATCGGTGGAAAACACAATGCGTTAATGGAGTAGAAATCAGTCAAAGAAGCACTCCAAATTCAACAGGAGAATGATGGACTCCTCACATGGAGTATGAGAGACAGATTGTTGTTGTTATTTTCTGTTTGTTGGATGAAAAACCCGCGTTTCTGGGAGAAAAAAGCCATGGTGCCCTCGTCTGAGACCGACTCACTCGGCCACATTTTGAAAAAGCCCCATAAAATTCTTCAAGTCATCGACGGGACTCCAACTCAGGTCTTTTACATCTGGTGTGTGGTGGACAGCCATCCTACCAAATGTGCTACTCACGAGGACCTATATGAAGGACTGCCGTCTTGATAGAGTCATTAAAGGTACCACAAAAAAGTCAGGAAACATCAGCGACTTGTTCGAGCAGCGAGAGGATTGTTATAGACCATAGCGAAGTTCACTGATGTATCGGCAATCCAGGGTCTTTGACTATGAAAACTGTGAGACAAAAGAAAAGATGAAAATATACGTTTCTTTTCTTGGAGTATGTTCTTCCAGTAGGATTTATTCCGAATTAAGACAGTATTGCTGATAATTACTAAAACGTTGAACACCGCATGACAGAAACTCATTTCCACCAACAAAGAGTTCAACACATTCGTCTTGAAGTATTTTTACGATGCGCAAGGGTCTAATGTGTGAGCAGAACATACAAATTCCAATGATTATCTTTGTGGTACCATATCGAACCACCTCTGCTCTTCAATGCTTCATTTCTACCCGGGTTAAGGTGGATTTCCTCAATACGACAACGCAGCTATGCCTCATGCAAAATTTGTATCTAAATGGTTCCAGTAATATTTCCAAGATTTCATCAGTTGGTTTGCTGCTGGAAATTTCAATAACCTCAATGTCTTTTTTCAGATAAGGTCTCTATACTTGAACACCGTATTCCAAGTGCGCTCTTACAATTGCTTCATACAGTAGGATTATGACCTCCCTATCTCTACAAGCAAATATTTGATAAATCATCAATGGAACACTGTGGACCTTCCTCTCCACTTGTCTACACTGCTCAAGAACTTCATGTCCGATAGTAGCTCCCAAATTCCTTTCTTATGTTGCCATCTGCAGATGAGCTCCACCAAGTTACTTTGGGGTTGCTGTTCACGAAGTGTGAGGCTCTTTGAACATAGCTGCCACTTTTTTGACCATTCCTGAAGATTGTTCAAGTCATCCAGAAGGAGTACTGTTTGGCGCTGATCATTAATGATTCTCTAAATCTTTACATCATTTGCAAGTTTTAACATCACGCCTTTTATCTTTTCATTGATGTCATTGATGAAAATCAGATACAGTAGTCCAAGAACAAATCCTTGGGGGGAGGGACCCCTCTTCAAACAGAAGAACGCCAACTAGAGAATTCACAATTTAGGGACAGAAATACAAAATACAAAAAACCCTAACCTTGAAAATATTTGTTTGAAGAATCTTTTTGATCATCTGGAACATCGCATCCAAAAAACTGTGGTTAGCTAACTGGTCTAATGAATCTAAACGTAATTCTGAAACAGGAATGCAATAAAATCTCCTGAGACACTTATGCCCATATTATCGAAATCATACCACTGAGGTCCTATCTTGGACATGTGTTGTGTCTTATATAAGGCGTCCCCTAATTGTCAGTTCAACTCCGCCATGGTTTTCTGTGATGACATACAAACTCTGTACAATAACCAGGAAACAGCAATCACAAGGAAGGCGACTTCTCAGTACCCGTCCATGCCTCGAGGATGCGGGGCACTACTATACACCTACTAAATGTATTATTACCAGCATCCATTGAAGGAAGAGCGAGTCGCATGGGTGCAGCAGTCTCCTATAATTACATATAGTGATGAACACCACAAAGATTCCTGCATCCACTGGAGATAGACTAATACCAATGGATGCCAGGTTCCCGTACCCACACTGCCTAGATCTGGGTACGAGTTGGTGAAAATCCTCTCTAATAAACTGGAGACAAGCGAATCCTGCCCCAGAAGAGGCTATATGTCCCCAAAGGGACTAGCAGAATTAGCAATTATGGATCCTATCTTTAATCTACATGCTATTTTAGGCATGTTATCTAAATCATTGGCAGGGCAGTGTATAAATAGGGCGTTCTCCCTATTCCGTGGTAAATATCAAAGGGGAAAAAAGGAATTAAGTGGAGTAGGGAATGCCAAGCAATACAAGGTCCAACAGAAGTTTATGTGCGTGAGCGCCAGCGTATCCCAAATATTTTGCTCCCGGTGACATCACCCATCAATTTGGAAAATGTTGGGCTGCCGTTAGATTAATACAATTGGGTGGCGTCCATTTGCAGCGCGTGAGCTATTGATGTCCTTCGGTGCAAAGATGGTGGCAGCTGCAGAGAAGAAATCTGTGCAGCGACACATAAGAAATGAGACACACTCGCTTGTCACACAACACCTATTAAGCTCAAGGTCGGTGGGGATTCTTTTTGTTCTTCGCATCCCCCGAAGGCCAAGTGGCTGCCAATATCTCACGTGCAGGTCCACAAGTAATATTGGGCTGTCACGAAGACATTCGGATTACGTCCACGAAAAAAAAAAACGCGATTTTTCATTGGACAGTTCGGATCTGATGCAGAAGGAGAGATGAAGCTGAGGAGGAGAGAAAAAAAGACTGCATTGGAGTGGATGCAGTGATGGAGAGTTCTTTCTCCCTCTTCTTTAATCCGTGATTGGTAATTGGTGGTTTAATTGGTACTTTGGCAAACGATTTAGGATAATTTTAATTTATTTGAATTTATTAATTAATTTTAAAAAGATATATTCAAATTTTTCTATTAACGATTTATGCTTTTGTCACTTAACGCCATCTAGTAGAGAAAAAAGAAACTAAGGATATATTTGGAATTGGATGTTGTTTGTGATGTCAGAGGAGTAGAGATGGAGGATGATAGAGTATGATGCGCATTTATAGTTGAAAAATGAAGATGAAGTGGATAACGGAGAGAGTGAAAGGGAAAATGGAAAGAGAAATTGGATGATAAATGGAGAGAGAGAAAATATATAAAGGGGAAAATGAAATATATAGAGAAAAAGAAGGGGGGAAGATGTGAGATTGTGGATAATAGAAAAAAAAAATGGAGAAAGTTAAATAGGAGATTAAAAAGAGAGAGAGAGATAGATGGAAAGAAAAAAATGATTAGGGGTGTAAATATAAAGAGAGAAAAGATAAAAACATTGAGGAGCGAAATAGAGGAAAACAGAAAAATAAAGAAAAATCAGAATTCATTGAAAGAGAATGAGTGAAAGTGAAAGAGAGAGTCAAGAGAGGAAGGCAGACAAGAAACAAAAGGAGGGGGAGAAATGAGAGAGGAAAAGAAACAAAGGGTACATGAAAAGAAACAAATATAAAGAGAAAGGGAAATAGCGGAATATGGGAGGGACACGAGGGAAAGTAAAGTGAAATGGAAGGAGAAAGACAAAGATATAATGGGAAAGAGAGAGAGAGAGAGAGAGAGAGAGAGAGAGAGAGAGAGATTAATCAAGGCAGAAAACGAAGAAACGAGAGAAATGAGAAACAATGTTAGATAGAGAGAAAGAAAAAACCGAGTAATGAAGAGAGGGAGAGAAAGTAAGAAGGGGTAAACAGAGAATAAGAAGCTAATAAAGAGAAAAGTAATAAACGAGAGAGAGAGGGTGTAAAGAGAAAGACTGGAGATAGACGAGTGAAAAGTGGAAAATATTGGAGAAACAAAGAAAAAAAAGGACACATGTGACGCAGAATAATCAAAAGGCAAAGAAAATATGAAAAGAGAAATAAAGAGGAAAATATAAGAAGAGAGAAATAAAGAGGAAAATATAAGAAGAGAGAAATAAAGAGGAAAATATAAGAAGAGAGAAATAAAGAGGAAAATATAAGAAGAGAGAAATAAAGAGGAACATATAAGAAGAGAGAAATAAAGAGGAACATATAAGAAGAGAGAAATAAAGAGGAACATATAAGGAGAGAGAAATAAAGAGGAAAATATAAGAAATATACAAGAGGAGAGGAGTAAAGAGAAAAATAGAAAAAAAAAAACAGAAATAAAGAGAAAAATGCAAGAAAAGAGAAATAAAGAGGAAAATACAAGAAATGAGAAATATACAAGGGATGAAAAATATACAAGGGAAGAGAAATAAAGAGAAAAATACAGAAAAAACAGAAATAAAGAGAAAAATACAGAAAAAACAGAAATAAAGAGAAAAATGCAAGAAAAGAGAAAAAAAAGAAGAAAAAAATCAAAATTTATTGTAAGAAATTTAAAGTTAAGAGAGGAGGAAAGAGAGAGAGTAAATGGAGAGATAAAGAAAGAACAGAAAAGGGAAAATTGGAGAAATAAGGAGAAAATTTTGGGAAATAGATTATAGAAACATATAAAAATAAGCGAAAACAAAGATATCATAGAGTAAGAAAAGAAAAGAAAAAAATAGAAGAAAGATTTAGAAATGAAAGTTTAAAGCGCGAAAAAGAGGATGAATGAGAAGAAAGTAGAGGTGAAAGGGAGAAGTGTGGAGACGCGAGAAAGAGAAGATGGAGAAATGAAAGAAAGGATACGTGAAAAGAGAAATATTTAAAGAAAAAGAGAAAGACGAAAGAAACGAAAGAGATATAAGAGGAAAAGAAAAAGAGATAAAAGTGGAAAGAGACAAAAATAGAAAAATGAAAGAAGAAAACGATGAAAAGAGAGAGTAAGGAGAACCTAATGGAGAAACGAGAGAGACGGAAGAGATGAATAAGTGGAGAATTTACCCACTTGTAGAACTGGGGGAGGAGGGGTCACAGTTCCTACAGACAGAATTAGTCACTAAAGGGGGACTTCACAACGTCTCACCCGATTCACCCCACAAAGGACCATTACTTCTCAATAAATCCCTCGCAGCATCACCGCTGTTGACAAGCGTGTTCCGAGCCACTCCCCGAATACACAGCGGCCATTTTGGAATCAATTGCAAATCGGGGTTGGGGGGGGGAAGCCACGGGAATATTAAAAATTGATCAAAGAGACGTCGGGTCCGACATTGCTCGTTACAATATTAACGGCACTCCGGATCATTACGCTCCGGACGGATGATGACCTCATTGATTCGTGTGCCGACTCATTTGTTCGGACTTTAAATTGCAACGCGGGGTTGCCAGTTGTTCCCATTGATCCGGGGGTGGTGGAGGTGTTTGGTCTTTGCGACGTCCACCACCGAACTCGCGGTAGCGCCGACACACAACATTCGTATTGGAACGACGCAAAAATTTACGCAGTTGGGTCGAGGGGATCGCGGTTCAAAATGTAACGATTTTACTTTGCGTTAAATGAATTCCCGCGGTCACATCCCGAGACATTTAGAATAGGCGCCGCCACAACGGAAGGGTAGTTACGCCTTTGGGGAAGCCGCAACAAAGTGGAGGAACACAATGGTCGAATTCTGCACGTATCGTTCGCGGCAGGGCCGGCATTTCTCGCCAGAACGACTCGAATATCTCGCATCATTATTCAACAACATTCGGACGTGTTCGCCGTGCGCAATCTTCGGCTGTACTTACGATCGTCGGCTTCGGTCGACGTTTTATTGCTGCGAGTTACTGCCTACATGTTAATGCGAGCCGATGAGGTCACCCAGCCAGACTGCGGTACGCCATCGACTCGTGCCTGGTAAACGGTGTTTTTCCCAGAGAGAGAGAGAGAGAGAGAGAAAGACAGAGAAAGCAGAGTGAGAAATTTAGAATTTAAAACGCTTTCAGAACTGATTTTTGAATCCTGCTGGTGGATCTGTGAAAAATTCGTGTTTTTATTTATTTTATATTTCTTTACAACTCTTGCTACGTGGTAAAGCATCTCATTAAGAAGCCATCTTGGTCTGCATCCACCTTTTCAATAAAATCCCCTTGGATGCAGATGCTCTTTATATTGGAATAAACCCGATCACTGGATGCAGATGCTCTTTCTTTATATTGGAATAAAATCCTTCTTGGATGAAAATGCTCTCTATATTGGAATGAACCATCCCCTCTTCGATACGGATGCTCTCTATATTGTAATAAACCCCCTTTGGATGTAGATGCTCTCTACATCCAAGAGGTATTCCAGTATAAACCCCATTGGATCAAAGAGCATCTATATATCTTGTATTTAGATGCTCTGCATCCAACGGGAGGTTTATATTGGAAAAAATCAGCCATTAGATGCAGATGGTATCAGAATTGGAATAATCCCAGTTGGATGCAGATGCTCTTTCTTTATATTGGAATAATAAATCCGCCCATTGGATGAAAATGCTCTCTATATTAGAATAAACCCCCCTTGGATGTTGATGCTCTCTATATCCAAGGAGGTGTTCCAATATAAACCCCCAATTGGATGCAGATGGTCTCAAAATTGGAATAACCCCTGTTGGATGCAGATGCTCTTTCTTTATATTAGAACAAAACCTCTTGGATGCTAATGCTCTTTATATTGGAATAAAATCCCCCCTTAGATGAAAATGCACTCCATATTGGAATAAACCATCCGCGCTTCGATATCCTTTCTATATTGGAATAAAACCCCCTTGGATGTTGAAGCTCTCTCTAATATATCCAAAGGGTATTCCAATATAAACCCACCAGTAGATGCAGAGAGCATCTACATATCTTGGATTGAGATGCTCTCTGGATCCAATAGGGGTTTATATTGGAATAAATCCTTCCTTGGATACAAATGCTGTCTATATTTTAATAAACCACCTCCGCTTTAATCTAGATGTCTCTATATTGGAATAAATCCCCAGTTCGATGCTGATACTATCTAAATTGGAATAAAACCGCCCTTGAAATAAACCTTCGCCCTTGGATTCAGAGGCTCTCTATATTGAAATAATCCACATTGGATGCAGATGCTCTTCTATATTGGAATAAACCCCCCCCCCCCATTGAATGCAGATACTCTTCTATATTGAAATAAATCCCCACTGGATGCAGATGGTCTCAAAATTGGAATAAATCCTCCAATGGATGCAGATGCTTTTTCTTTATATTGGAATAAAATCCCCCTTGGATATAGATGCTCATTAAATTGGAAAAAATCCCCTTGAATACAAATGATACTCTTATATTGGAATAAACCTCCCTTGGATACAGATGCTCTCTATATTTGAATAAACCCCCATTCGATGCAGATGGTCTCAAAATTGGAATAAACCCCCATTGGGTGCAGATGGTCTCAAAATTGGAATAATCCCCCCCCCCCCCATTTGAATGTAGATGGTCTCAAAATTGGAATAAATTTCCCCAATAGATGCAGATGCTCTTTCTTTATATTGGAAAAAAATCCCCTTGAATACAGATGATGCTCTTTATATTGAAATAAACTTCCCTTGGATATTTGGATAAATCCCCATTAGGTGCAGAGGGTCTTAAAATTAAAATAAATCTTTCCATTGGATGCAGACGGCCTCAAAATTGGAATACCCCCCCCCCCCTATTGGATGTAGATGGTCTCAAAATTGGAATAAATCCCCCAATGGATGCATATGCTCTTTATATTGGAAAAAATCACCTTGAATAGAGATGATGCTCTTATATTTGAATAAAATCCCACTTGGATGCAGATGCTCTTTATTTTGGAATAAAATCCTATTGGATACCGATGCTCTTTATTTTGGAATAACCCCCCCTCCTTGGAAGCAGATGTTCTTTACCATCTTTCGCATTCAAAACTGCAGCCTTCAGGATTAATTGATGGTGAAGACACCCGCAGGTTGGACTCCTCAACGATGAGAGGATTTTCATGTCTGATGGACGCATTAAGCACTCGAAGGAAGAACCAAAAATGAACCTCGAAACAGAGTCACGTGTCGCAATACAAAAATAAAGTTTTTGTACATTTCTTGAGAACACTTAATCCACTGTAAAACGAAGAAGGATTAATAATTAATCTTGATAAGTCCCCGAGACCTAGTAAGGTGTGTGCCAGAAATCGTCGGTTGTGTGAGTGGGCAAACCTCCGTCAGGGTTTGCCGTGGCGAATGCCATCCGAGCAGAAACAATTCCGTCTCGCAACAGTTAGTTGCCTGCTGGCGACGGCAGGGTCATGACAAGCATCCGCTCATAGATTGCTGTCGAGTTTCCCATCTGATGCTCTTCCTTCCCTCAGAGGCTGCACAGTTGCATCCTGCCGAGTGTGAAGATGCAGACAGCACGCACCACGCGGAGGGTGGGTTAGAGGAGGGGGAAGAAAGAGGTGAACAGCGGAGGAAAGCTTAACAAGTAAATGATTATACAGCGAGCGAGACATAGAGAAAGAGAGAAAGAGAGAGAGAGAGAGAGAGACCAAGATGCAATTGCAAATCTGCACTTATTTCGTATCCTTTTAATAGCAGAACAAAGGGCGAATTATAGCAGAGAGAGAGAGAGAGAGGAGACCCCCCCTTTCTTTGGAGTTCCCCAAATTTCGATTGGTCCAATTTCAATAAAATTTGGAAGGGGCTGAAAAAATCTGCCACAATGCATTATTCTCCAAGAGAGTTCAAGGTTTTGTCCAGCAACCAATGGGCCCAAGCAAATCCATGAAAAACACCCTCATCAATCAGCCTCCATCAAGCTTCTGTCGGGAGGAAGCTTTGTCCAGGCATCCACAACAACCAGGCGCGACTGTCACATTGGAGGACCACTTACCATGGTTCATCATTTCAGATCACAGCTTTCCATTGGTCTGTAGTCGAAAAAGGGCGGGCTATATTCGAAGCTGGATAGAGGCTGGCATTATTCGTGGTCTTTAGTGGCTTCTGAACAGCTGCAGGGCCATAGTTACTCATATAACGTAGCGTCCTGCACATTATACTGGTGCTGCGACAACGTTGACCTGCGTTCCTAGAGGATAATGCTATGCAGGCTCACCTCTGAGATTTTCCAAGTCGTGTTTTGACCATCTCAGAGCTTCCATCTGCAGAGACATCACACTATCATTGTCGTTGAAATATACTTACAAACCGATTGCTTATGTGACATCCTATTATCATTCCGCGCTGGAAGTATGTTAACTCCTTCGATAGGGCAATACTCATTGTGGTGAAAGAGGCTCCTCTGTTCAAGAGGTTTGAGCAAGGTTTGTATTTGTACATTTTGTCATCGTTCAGCTTCCTAGAGGTGATGGATTATCTTTTAAGATACCTCCATGGAATTATGACGTGTACCATTCTTCTATGTATCCACTTAATGTGTAAACCCTGGCAACTTACCAACAATGTGCATAAAGATTATTTATTTATGTGGTGAATCTATTTTTATTTTAGGGTGCTGGCCGAATACTTTTGATGGGATAGTGTACGTGGAAAATGTGTTATCAAATTTTAGAAAGTGGTATACATGAATCCCTACACGTAGATTACTCAAGAGCACCATTTTAAGTTCGTTCATGTTGAGGAGAGAAAGAAGGTTCTAAATTATTCAGTGCACACATGCGAGTGCCTGTACGTCAATTTTGTTTGTTGAGTCGCATATTCAAATGGAAATGAGCCTCATTGATCAGGAAACGGTGATTTCATGAAATTTTTATGTTTGGTGTAGTTTAATGGCAGCCAAATCCGTTTTCCTAATTTGAAGGTTTCAAGACTGAAGTCGATTTTGGTGTGAAAAGAGAAGTTTCCAAGAAACACGAAAACAAAGAAAAAACAAGAATAAACAACACAACAGAGGATATGAAGGAAAAAATATACGGAGAAAAAAGAATAGACAACAGGAGAAATGAAGAAAAAAGAATGGACAACAGGGGAATATCGAGGGAAAAAGAATGGACAACAGGGGAATATCGAGGGAAAAAGAATAGACAACAGGAGATATGAAGAAAAAGAATAGACAACAGGAGATATGAAGAAAAAGAATGGACAACAGGGGAATATCGAGGGAAAAAGAATAGACAACAGGAGATATGAATAAAAAATAATGGACAACAGGGGAATATCGAGGGAAAAAAATAGACAACAGGAGGAATATGGAGCGGGAAAGAATTGACAATAAGAGGAATATGGAAAAAACAATAGACAACAGAGAAGAGAATAGAGAACAGGGGATTATGAAAAAACGAATAGACAACAGGGGATTATGAAAAAACGAATAGACAACAGGAGGAATATGGAAAAAAATAAACAGGGAAACATAGAAAAGAAAGACTAGACAACACAGCAGACGACATGAAGAAAAAAGAGTAGACAACAGGGGGAATATGGAGAGAAAAAGAATGGACAACAGGGGAATATGGAGGGAAAAAGAATAGACAACAGGAGATATGAAGAAAAAAGAATGGACAACAGGGGAATATAGAGGGGAAAAGAATAGACAACTGGAGGAATATGGAGGGGAAAAGAATTGATAATAGGAGGAATATGGAAAAAACAATAGACAACAGAGAAGAGAATAGAGAACAGGGGATTATGAAAAAACGAATAGACAACAGAGGGAATATGGAGGGGAAAAAGAATAAACGACAGGAGGAATATGAAAAAAACAATAGACAACAGTGAAAAACAAGAGAAAAGAATAGACAATAGGGGAATATGGAGGGGAAAAGAATAAACAACAGGAGTAAAAAACAATAGAAAATAGGGAGAACAGAAAAAAAAGAATAGACAACAGAACGAATATGGAGGGGGAAAAGAACAGACAACAGGAGGAATATGAAAAAAAAAACAGACAGCAGGGGAACAGAAAAAAAAGAATAGACAACACAACAGAGGATGTGAAGAAAAAATAAATATATGGAGAAAAAAGAATACACAACAGGAGGAATATGGAAAAAAATAGGCAATAGGAGAAATATGAAGAAAAAAGAATGGACAACTGGGAGAATATGGAGGTAACAAAGAATAGACAACAGGGGGGATATGGAGGGGGAAGAATACACAATAGGAGGAATGTGGAAAAAACAATGGACAACAGGGGATATGAAAAAAGGAGAATAGACAACAGTTAGATATGGAAGAAAAAGAGAGGCAAAGAAAGGAATATCAAAATAGACATCTACAAAATGGGAGGAGAATATGAAAACAGACGGAGAGAAAGAGGAAAAAATGAAAATAGTCATAGGCAAATAGGGGAAATATGAAAATACTCACGAAGGGGTGAACCTGCAAACAGCAATATCAAAACGGACATTGACACATGGGGGGAAGAGGAAAAATAGACAAAAAGAAAATGGGGAAACGTGAAAACAGTCAGACCCAAATAGGGGAAATATGAAAATACAAGAGGATGGATATGAAAATAGAAATAGACAAAGAGGAGAATATCATAACAGACACAGACAAAGAGGAGGAGGAGTAGGGGAGGAGGAAAATAGACATAGACAAAGAGGAGGAAGAACAACAGCTTGAAAAAACCAAAGAAAGGTGTATTGGCCTATACTAATGTCACAATGATATTCCCTTAATATCGAAATAAGGTAACATTTTGCTCAATGTTACCTTACCTCGAAATTTTGACTGAGTCGAATTAGCCAAATGACTCGATTGCCTCAATCAAAATCAGCTCAGCGCCTCTGTCAGCACAGAGCCCAAGTACTGCTACCAGATTGTGTTTCTTTTATAGCTTCCTCCTGAGGTCACTCGGAGATGGTACAATGTATTAACTGCTACCTAAATTACCTATACAGCGCGGTTACCTAAACAGACATCGACTGGGAGAAGAGTGTGATCTGCAGATGGACGATGGAGATCGTCTCCAATGGCAACATGGCCTGTATAACGAATGAGTCCTCCTTTTGCTATTTCTACTAAGAGATATCAGGGTAAGAGACTCAATGATGAACGATTGTTCCCTGTAACCCATTTATCGTCCAGTAACTTTTCTGACACTCCGTCCATAAAACTGCAAATCAGAATCGATCGATAGAACCTCCTCTGCAGCCCGTATGTCTGCCGAAGAAGCAGACACTGGACTATCTTTCAGATCCTGTCAAATCGACAACGCTCATCGCATTTTGGTATTTTAAATCCTCGTGCTAAAGGGACTCCCTGGGCAATGTCTCTTGCATTACTTTGACCCGATAAGCAAACACCAATCAACTGATAAGACCTTAAATGTCTTAACATATCTTTGTTTGACCTCGGTGGAGTGCATTAATGACTCTGAAACTCTTTGTTACTTGCTTGGTGTTGGAATGGTCTTGATAGCTGTCTGGTTTCAAAGAGCGTTGTCCTGCATATTTCCTCCAAGTTCAGGACATAACTTGGTTTTTGTCCAGGGTATTCGAATTTTATCTTGGGAAATAGAATGATTCGTGTTGAACTAACTTTTAAGTTGTTCCATGGATTCTCAATGATCATGATAAACAAGTTTAAGTTTCTAAAAAAATGTAATACCAGAGAAACATGGAGCCATTTCTGTTTGTTGTCCAGTCGTGAAAGAGGCTTACCTTTCAGAGTAAAATGGAATGAGTTCCACCTTTTCATTAAAAAACTAAAATCCATTTTCAAAAAGACTAATTTTCTTAAACAATCAAGAAAACCATTCCAATTTTAACGAGAAACACGAAAATTCATTTTTAAACAATCTTGTATTTATTGGTGGTGGATCCATACCTCCACTTTCCTGTTAAAACGAATATTGATCTGCGACGAAACAATGCAACTCCACTTTCATAAAAGAAACCAATAAATCCACTTTTTGAAGACCACCAATCCATTTAAGACAAGAGTCACATCTCCAGTTTCCTGTTAAAACATGGGTTCATTCATGCCGAAGAAAAATTGAAGATTGAAGAAACCCAGAAGTCCACTTTTTGAAGACCACCAACTACTTAAGACAAGAGTCACGTCTGCAGTATCCTCTTAAAACATGGATGGATTCTTGCTGAAGAATAATCATTCCAAATCATTGAAGAAACCCAGAAATCCACTTTTTGAAGACCATCAACCTACTGAAATCCGACATGAATCAATCCAAACATGGATTGATTCATGTCGAAGAAAAATCATTCCAAATCATTGAAGAAATCCAGAAATCCACTTTTTGAAGAATAGCAATCCATTTAAGACAAGAGTCACATCTTCAGTTTCCTGTTAAAACATGGATTGATTAATGCCGAAGAAAAATCATTCCAAATCATTAAATAAACCCAGAAGTCCACTGTTTGAAGACCACCAACTACTTAAGACAAGAGTCACATCTCCAGTATCCTCTTAAAACATGGATGGATTCTTGCCGAAAAATAATCATTCCAAATCATTGATGAAACCCAGCAGTTCACTTTTTTGAAGACCACCAACCTACTTAAGAAAAGAGCCATATCTCCACTTACCTATTAAAACATGGATTGATTCATGACGAAGAAAAATCATTCTAAATCATTGAACTAATCCACTTTATAAACAAAACTCTACAATAAGAATTAAAATTGCATTAGAACTCCATAATCTACATGAAAATTAAGCAATCTTTAGAAATCCTTTTGTGTTCTGAACCATCCTAGCTACAAGCATGATTAGTGATTTATTTTTTACCCGCAGTGCACACAAATTAAAGAATACACTACTGCTAATTCATGAATTATGTAATTTTCCCAAATTCCAGTTCATGATTCTTTAAAGGCATGTCTAATTAGTCTCGATTTATAACTGTTCAAGCAATGAAAGTAGAAGAGGAGACAGGTTTATTGAAGCCACCGACCCTAAAAGTATATCTTTGCATTTACGCAGTGAGGAGGACAGAGATTATTGAGATTTTAACACAAAGGGAAACTTTGAAAGGAGTCCCTACTCATAGGAACATTTCCAGTTAGTGTACCTTAATGAAAATCGCATACTTGAAAAGAATCTTCATCAGCGTAATTAGAATGTATCTTCCACTTTGATGAGGTAATAGATGGCTCCAGTCATTAGTCTGGCCATTCACCAGATTTAAAGTCTTAAAGTCGTTGAAATTATGGTTAATTATTAATATTTATTGATTAGAAGTGGCATCTAAATAATCTGGAGATTAGAAAACTTTTTCTCCAACAAATGTCAAGAAGAAAGCAAAGCAGACTTTAAAAATGGTATGATTGTTGGTGGTATTCAATATCAACTTATAGGGAGAAAATGCAAGATGAGGGGGAGGGAAGAAACGAACTCGGAAACATCAAAGTTCCACTGCGACATCATTATTGGAAATATCTGTGCTGTTTCTCCACTTTTATCACTTCAAAATGGGAATTGAACTTTGGGGGTCTGCCAGATACTGTCCTTATCCGACTGGATCAGCAACACGAACAGAAAAAAGAAAAATAAAAAAAAAAGAAATCTATCAATCGCTAATAACCTGCCTGGTGCTTAATGTCCAACGTTTTACTCCATCTTGCCTCCTTCCCCTTCCCCTTCCCCTCCCAACTTCCCTCTTGATATCTATGCCAACCGAGAATACCGTTGTTGTCATGGAAACCAGAGAGTTATCAATAGTAACGAGCAAGATGATAACCCAATCATTTCGGGTTGAATTAGAGCCAAAAGCGAAGTTTGTTAAATGGAGCATCTTTCGAGAGATTGTAGATGCTTGTATCAATGGGGTTCGGTGTTTACCAATAACGTCCCAGTCATCCTATTAATCTTAGAGCCACTTTCAAGAAAGGCATTCGAAAAGTCATTTCATCATAGCTACCAACCACCCCGTTTATTCCAAGATTGCCTGTTCTCTGAAGCAGTAAAGCCATTTTCTAAGATAACTCCATCAAGACGGCACAGTTTAAAAATGCGCATCCTCTTTTAAACGATTCCTTCCCCTCCTCCTCCCCAATTCAATTTAAAAGGTAAGTTCACTGATGGATGAGAAGTGTTCAGGACAGGAGAAGAAATGAGCAAGTTGAAAATTGTTCGTCTTTGAAATTAGTACACGAAATGCATTGAGGAACGTGTAAATATACTGAAGGACAAAGGAAGTGCTCTAGAGTATCTTCGATTTCCAACTCAAGTGTCTTCTGGTTGTAGGAACATTGAAGGACTTCGTACGATTCACATCTGGATGTTGCACACATGGTTGTTGGTATTGGTGCTTCAGAGGAGTATTTAATCTTAACGGATGAATAGATCAGAGAGCAATAATGGACTTCTCTATTGATTTCTGGATTTATTATTTTTTTCTTTCAATAATCTTCAATGATTCAGAAGAAAGATTTCCCTTTAAACACCTGCAAGTGTAAATCGGTGGTACTGGACCCAAGCGCATGCGTACAAATTCATTTTTACAACGAGCCGTTTACTCTAAATACAATGAACGGAACTTGTCATTTGTACCACAGGGAGAGAGAGAGAGAGAGAGAGAGAGAGAGAGAGAGAGAGAGATATTCCTCACTCCTCTCCACCTTCGAACAATCCCATGATTGAAAATTAAAGTATTTTTTTAAATTCATCTGGAGTTTCGTATATTGACAAGAAATCAGCAATTGTCATTAATACAAGATTCATCCCCACCCATTTTTTTTTCCCATAAAGAAAAAGAAAAAAAAAAACTCTTCTGGAATGAATCTGATCAAATTAATAACTGGCTAAGGTCCTCGAGGCTTCCATTCAAAGAGTGCCTTTGATGAAGGACTATTTTAATTGGCCATTTGGGATTTCTTTAAAGAATATTCGAAATGGTATGTAGTGACAATACACTTCGCAAAGATCATTGGCCTCTTTGAAAAAAGATCGATGAAGTCATTTAGATGGTAAAAGATGAAGTTGAGGACAATATAAAACTTTTAGAAGATTATGGTAACGATTGAGGGGATAGGAGTTAGGGGTGGTAGTAGAAAACTCTTAATCTTCACATGCCGTTGACAGGTTATTCGAGTACACTTTAAGATTTCCATTGATCGATCAAGGTCAGGATTCGTCCCCTCCCTCCCTCCCCCCAAGAAAATCCAAAAAGGTCACACTCACCTTGGCTGAGCATTACTAGCAAAGCTTGTAGGAAGGTTAGCATTACGAAGTATCCCATTTGAACTGCAACACACCACGGCCGTACCGGGAGGCACACCAAACTGAAATAAGGTTTCGCTCGCGGTGCGTTCTGTCCGGTGGCGACACTAGCGCCACTTTGAGTCCGTGTCAGTTCTTGTGCGCGCAAGTCGATTATTTTTCCCGTACTCCTCCGTGGGTCTGTGTGTGCAGAGAACAGTTCGCGTGCGACTGTGATTGCCCAGTAACTAACAAAAATTGTATATCTGAGTCGGCGTGATAGATCGTCGTTCGCCAGGACATAAAATATACCCGGCCCTAATTAGCTTTAATTTATCTTGCATTTTTAGATGTCAGGAAGTTTTGTAAGTTGGACTCAGATTAGAGTTGGCCTCCCGTGCGTTGCAAGAAGTGGTAATCTGGTGTCTGCCACTGAGTTCGCGGTACATTTAATGCCTTCCATCAATTTCAACTTCTGTTTTTGTCACATCGTTGCCGGTCCTTGTTTATATCCACAAAAGGTCGCTAATCTTCGAAAATGCCATCGTGGATTAAAAAGTAAAGTCCTCGAATTGAAGAAAAAAGTAGAAGTTGAGGAATCTGTATACGTTAACAACCGATAATACTTAATCCAAAATGATGGATCTCGATATGGATGGGAGATAATAAAATCCTTAAAAACTTGTTAAGGATTCGTTAATCCACGCTAATGGGTGTGTTAAGAAGAGTTAATCCCCGATAATGGATTAAAGTTTCGATACTTCGACCTTCTTCAATCAAGGGAGAGGACTAAAGAAAATAAATTGAAGATACCTCACCTCCTTTGCCCTCACAGGTGTGTTGAGATGTGGGATGGCGTTGACGCAGGAACACAATTCATTGATTGGCGCCATCCAATCAGTAAAAGTGCGTTCCTCATTGATTGTCCCTTTAATGAATGTCATTTAAAGTACTCGATGATTGCGTTCTTTAATTGAGTGCCTGTTGGGCTGTTGCCTTAGTAACCGTTTTCGCGTGGATGTACTGTTTGCTGGATGAGGTGGCAACGATGTATTTGATGAAAGAACTCTCTGTTAGAATTCAGGCCTACGACATTAGGGGATCATGTTTATGGCGAAGAAAAGAGGTCACGTGACCAGGAAGACGCAATCTTTGGAAATCTCACTTGAATCGGATAAAGATTGGATGCTCCTTAATGGGACACCATCCAAGGATATATCTTTACAACATATCCCAAATTTCAAGGAGAGGAGGACACCTTTAAAAACCAAGTACCAAGGCAAAATAAAAATATCTTGAAATATTTATAGCGTTCCACTTGGAGCCACGGATACTCATTGGATTAAGGTGGAACATTGGGCTGACCATCGCAGATATGCAGCCTTCTTCAATATGTTTTTCAACATGTGCACTTGTTGGTGTAAGTGGTCCACTGAGCAGTGGAAGTCGGTTCCCTGGAGTGATTAATTTCGTACACCCTATCCGATCAGAGGGACTGTGTGGGCGTAGAGTATTCCTGGAGGATGTCTATTGTCGACAATGAAATTCGGAGGAGGTTATGGCGTGCCACTGCATAACCTCCTCCTTGTGGATTCGGGCTGCTCCAAATCACAGTTCTTTGCCTGTTAATGTCACCCCAGAGATGAAATAAAAATTCTTCAAATGGAAGGCCTCGTTCCTTGTATTAGATTTTGTCCATAATCTTTTACATAATTGCTCCTCTGACTTCGGCTTCCTATTTAGTGAAATCACCTTGTATTTTATTTTCTTTTTGAAGATTCAAAACAATTTTTTAATTTGCACAATCTTTGGAATTTCCTTTAAGGTGTCTGGGGATGAAAAACACCAAAGCCAATCCGCAGACAAGTTTCCACATTGTTCCATAATTCACGTATCATTTATTCCATCCTCTGCGATGGACTTCAACATCTCCGCAGAGACATAACATCCTGGAGACTTGCCAATTGAAACACCTGATGACGTTCTTGGTTTCTTGAAGCAATGTGAAGTACGTGTTTCTGCAATCAGTTGAGTTCAGTAAAGTTTGGGTTTTAATCTTCTTGGCTCGCAACCCTTCCCCCTATAACAAGCTGATCCCTCATTGTTAGGTAGTGAAATATTACAATTCAAATCATATTATTTATTCACATAAAATTCCTGCAAGGGCAGGAATCAATACCATTAATTCTTCCAGCTTAATGAAAGAGCACACTAAATAGCGATAGGCCAAAACAATCGTGACGTATTATCAAACTTTTTTTAGAGAAATTACGCCTAGCAGTAATTTCATGCTGTGAAAGTAAGAAGAAAACAATTTCGAGTCATAAATGTTTTAAATTTATTATAATTTCGTAAATTGTGGGAGTTAAACAGATTAACTCAACTCTCTGAGATCAATTGAAGCGTTTTCAATTTCAATCGATTGCAGCTCCCCCTTAATTATTATAATAATTATTATTGTACAGCCACCATATCTTCTCAATTGGATGATCAGTGGAATTAGGTGGACACGGCAGATGTTAGAAATCTTCGGAACGAAGTCCATACCATGATATCACCTCCAGCCTCTTGAGTGGTGGATGACAGTCTGGATGCATGGCTTCGTGAAGTTTTTGCCCAAACTTGACTGTACTGTTGTTGGATAAAAAGGGTAAATGCAGACTCAACAGACCACTTGATCTTTTCCATCGTTCCACAGTCCAGTCCTGAAGTTAGTTGCCACTCCGCTAACTCCAAGCAAATAAGAAGTATTGATACACCTTTATTCTCACTAGTGCGCCGTCTCTACTGCACTGCCAATCAGAGAGCAAGAATTCAATGCGTATCAGTATACTCATCGAATGGAAGTAACCTCGCTTTTACTCTTCTGAATCTCTTGTATCCAACACCAAAGAGCAGATCGGATCACAACACAACCCATTTACTTTGTACTGTCCAATATCCACAAGGGAGCATGGACGACAGGAAAAGAGTCGCCTGGTCTCATGAATCAAGGTGCCATCTCCAACATGTCTATGACAGGTGGTATTCGAAAGCGAAGAAGTGAACAGCTGCAGCAGACTGTTTGAAAACAGGGCGGCAGTGGTAATATCTTTGTGTGGAGAGTCTTGTGAGGGACATCAATGGGTCTACTCATCCTCATTGAACACACCCTCGCCGCCAGATTCCACCTAGGCATTGTTTCGAACCAAGTTTTCCCCTACATGCTAACCGTGTATCCAGATGACAATGGACTCTTTCAACAAGACAACACCCAGTGTCACAAGACTCGCATTGGGCAAGAATGGTTTGAAGATCATGTCTCAAATTTCGTGCGCGACAAATTCCCTCGACATTAATTAAACAGAACATTTGTAGGATGCGGTGAAAGGCAGGATTCGTCAATCCACGCCAATGCAGGGACGTCCTTCTGTCCAGGATACCCGAAGACCCCTTTTGCTGTCTCTTGAGGTCGATGCCATTTTGGATGCAACCGATTATCACCATGAGAGGTGGTCACACGCTGTTAGCTAAGCTGGCATAATGTTTTGGCTCATGAGTGTATATTGAGAGTAATGTCATAAATGCTCAAGTAGAATGAATCTCGTTAATGGTCCTAAACGCCCGATTTTTTTGCTGTTTTTTGTGGTGGTGGAGTTAAACCACATAAGACAAATCTGTTTTTGGAATATTGCTCCTTTAAAAAAAAGGACATATCCACTTAACTAAGAAGTAAGTTTTTATTCGAGCTCCTCCTTCTCCTCCTCTACTTTTTTAGGAGAAAAATTCTTTCATCGGAGGGACTCGTTTATCATAAACCAAGATTATATTTCACAAACCAACTTTTACTGTTTCTTCGAGCAAATGTTTATAAAAATTTCTTTCTTCTGTGTGCCAGCGTTTTTCTTTACTCTCTTACCTTCCTTAATAAATGAACGCATGGTTTGAAAAACAAAATCGCCCGGAAGGGTTTCCAAGAAGGAGGAGGAGGAGGTACCAAAGGAAAAAAAAAAGAGGAAAAAACCAAACCGATATAAAACGCGATGAGTTGGTATTATTATCATACTTCCTACGCCATAATAAAGATGAGCACCGTTTTGCCAAAGGGTAATACGATCTTTACTAACATCCACGTATTACCCTTTCTTTGTTTCTTTTTAGTGGGGGTGGGGGTGGGTACTCCATGTCGGAAAAAGCCATTGGAAAGTTTCCGCTATGTTAGATATTTTGATGGTTTTGGCAGCGAGCCGGCAGGAAGCTCGATCATTAGATGGACACCGGGCCATTTATATCAAACGATCACAATTGTTGCGTATTGGGGCATTCCTCGAAAATAAATACACGTTTATTTTTTAGCTTCGCCGGCCCTCTTTAACTGCCTTCTTTTCTTTTGTAATTCGAGCACTTTCTGCTCTATTTATTAACATTAATTCAAGCTACGTAACTGATGAAGGAAAATAAATCTTTGATTGTGGGATCACTACACTGAAAGGACAGAATTCATGGGGTACCTGTTTCCTGGGCAACGCAACGCTGTCACCCCCCTCTCGTTAGTAGATGAATCCATCGCTTGGCAGCTATATAGGTACACTATATAGACGGTAATTCGACCTTCAGTATGGATAAACGTCGTGAGTTAACAGACTTTGAAAGAGGGATGATAGTGGGTGCACGGGTAACTTCATCGCGGAGATGGTACAGAAATTGCACTGTCCCCCCTTCTACAGTATCAACAAAGTTGAGTGGACGAAGGTGGTGGATGAACGTAGCCGTCTGTCTCGCATTGTTTCAGCCAACCGGAAAGCGACAGTGGCACAAATCGTCGACTTCAATGAGGGATGTGCCACAAAAGTCTCCACCGCAATAGGTTATGGGACCCACCAGAACCCCCATTGCTAACACCATGACACAGGACTCTACACCTTAACTGGGCCAAAGAACATCGGGCTGGTCCTTGGATGATTGAAGACGGGTAAACTATGCAAGAATCATGACAAGGAATTGTTACAGTTGGTGGACGGATGGTCTGAGGCATGTTCAACTGGGACACGTTCAGATTTCTGGTACATCTAGACGCATCTCTGAACGATCCAGGTTACGTTTCATCCTTGCAGACTATCTGCATTCCTTCATGGTCATCTTGCATCCACAAGGCAATGGACTCTTTCGGCAGGACAATGTGCCTCCGCAGAGATCCGTGGTGACTAGAACATGGTTCAAAGAGCATTTTGCAGATTTTACCACCATGGAATGGAATGGCATTCCTGTTCACTCCACATTAACCCAGTGGAGCATCTTTGTGATGCTGTGGAAAGGTCCGTTCGAGCTTCGGATCCTCCATACGGGAACGCGATGGAATTATGGACAGCGGTGCAGAAAGCGTGGATGGAAATACCTGTGGAACGCTTTTGTGAACTAGTGGACTCAATGCCTCGCCGTCTGACTGCCCTTATCGGAGCGAAAGGTGGGCCTACTCGTTACTAGGTAGTTGTCCCATATTTCTGTCACTCAATGTATTATATGTGTTCTCTTGTTGTATCCTGGCCAGTTGGCTAACCAGAAGCAAGAGTCATCTGGAGAGACGAGTTTGGGTACTCTTCCAAACCACAGGAAGGTGGGCCAGCCCAGTAGAGCTCGTGCTGTCTCAATTCCAGATTCTGGCCCCACCTGATGTTGCCAAAAGGTGAGGTAAATTCCTCTGGGGTCCACTCCAGAGGAGTCAAAAAAAATCCTGTCGTATTAAAAGAGAGAGAGAGAGAGAGAGAGAGAGAGAGAGAGAGAGAGAGAGAGAGAGAGAGAGATTTGCTGTCCCTTCGCCTTCCACTGAAACTCTTATATGTTGGAATAAACTCCTTTCTTTCAAAAGAACATGACCCAGCAAAATCTTGAAATGTCTTGTTAGAATCTCGATCTCTAACAAAGACTTTCATTTCTGGGTCCACAGTCAGTAATAACTTCTCTCAACTGACTTCTTAAGGTACAATTTTATAAGATGTCAGCCCAATTTTCTTTAAAACTTTTATGCCAATTTTGACTGGATACCATGGAAGATCATTTTAAACAAAATCAATATTGGAATTCCAGCCAAATTCTAGCCATACTAGACTCGCTGCCGCACTTTCTCAAATAAAAAAGAAGAATGATAGGAGCTGATGCAGGATCTGCAAATCTGGAGAGATTTATAGGATCTCACTGGATGAAAATCCCGAATTTCTGGGAGAAAAATCATGGTACCTTCGTCTGAGACCGACTAACTGGGCCACATTGTGGGCAAAAAAAGCCCATAAAAATTCCTCCCTTCATCGACAGGATTCGAACTCAGGTCTTTTCCACCCAGTGTGGGAAGGATGAAAAATGCTACCCACAAGGGCGAGATGCGATTGCAATTCCATCACCCCAATAAGGAATTTGAGTTCAAATGTCCCCAACATTTCGTTTATTTAATTAACGAAATTAATAGATGGAAAAAATTGTTTTGATAAACTTTTAATAAATTAAATTAATTTGGCGAGTAATTATCGATTTAAATTAGATATGAAATTAAATTAGAAAACGCAACTCGGGTTAATTGATCATTAATTTCAAACAGTAATTTGATCGATTAATTATTCAAACGCAGATATGAAGCTGAAGAAGTTTGCATAATCAAGAAGATCTCGGATGGCGCGCATTCTTTTTGGAACATTAATGCGCGAAGGTTATCCGAGTTTCTAATCAGACAGGCGCAATACGAGCAAAAAATGGCCACTTGTACCAATGAAAAACAGCCGGCCCTTGCTATCTGTTGTAAAACGCGTTTTTAGGTGCAAAACAAGTATTTAATCATTGGAGTAAGTGAAGATAAAAGCTGGGAGTAATTAAGGCGAGCACTTTCTAATTGTGAACAACACGAACGCAATTAGGGTTGCCATCTGGATGCAGACAGTTTTTCTTGGTAATCTTCTGCCACGCTGTTGCTATTAATTGTGTGCCAAAAAGGGAAAAAACCAACCCAGTTGCATATGACTTACCGAGTGCAGATGTTGTGTTACCATCCTGCTTGCTTGCACACGCCTGGAATTTGCCATTAGCCGTTCCATTTATTACTGGCTAACAGTTTAAGTGATTCTCAGTTTGTAAGAATCCCTCCTTCCTTTCCTCCTACGCGCCTACAGGTCGAAAAGCAACGTTGGTGTGAATAAATACTGCATGCCGTTAATTTTAGGCATTGAGTCAAAAAGTGTGGTGAGTACACTGCCCTGCCAATGATATCCGGACACACCCTCCACCAAAGGGCAGAAATTTTGTAAAAATCTATCCTTTGGTCTTCAAAATGGTGACTGGTTCACTTCTGTTTTTTTTGGGGTTGGAGGGATTTCTCCTCACACGCATCCAATAATCCAATTCAATCTAGAGATTGTCTTTAAGATTGAGTTCTGAGCTCTGGGTGCTATTCCAACTTTTCGGTGCCCTTATCCTCAAAGAAATCTGTATCCAGTATGACATGGAGCACAGGTTTGAGCCTTCCTCGAAGTGTTGCCCCACACGAATTCAGAAACCCAATTCAACCTAGAGGCTGTCTTCAGGATTGAGTTCTGGAATCGTCAATCCAACTTTTCGGTATTCTTATCCTCAAACTAGTATGGCATGGGGCGTTGTCCTGATGATACAGGTATGGGCCTTCCTCGACGTTTGCCACATGCGAATCAAACAAACCAATTCAACCTAGAGGCTGTCTATAGGATTGAATTCCGTGCTGTGGACTAGCCAGTCCCACTTTTCGGTGCTCTTATCATCAGACCAATCTATATCATGGAGCGTTGTTCTGATGATACAGGTATGGGCCTTCCTCGAGGGGTTGCCACAACGTTGGTAAGGCATGCATTATATCCAGAATACAGACCTCAGCATTCATGGTTTTATCCAAAACGACCAATAGACTCAGGTCAAATCATAGAAAAATAGCCCCAGACCATAACACTGCCTCCACCCAGCTTCATCTTACAGGCAATAGAGTAAGGTAGGTAGCTATCTCTTGGCATCTACACCATGTACTGTGACTCGTCACTCCAAAGCACAGCTTTCCAATCCTACAAAGCAAACTGTACAACACAATAGACAGTGCCTCCTGACTCCAAAGAACAGCTTTCAATTGGTGTAAAGTGCGGCATTGCTGCATGACCTTGGTAACCAATATCATGCAACATACTGCGCACTGTACGTGTGCCCATTCATCTCAGTGATGGCCCCTGTGTGTGTGTGTGTGTGTGTGTGTGTGTGTGTGTGTGTGTGTGTGTGTGTGTGTGTGTGTGTGTGTGTGTGTGTGTGTGTGTGTGTGTGTGTGTGTGTTGCAGCAAAGGAAATCTGCGTTCCGAGCTGAGGATTCTTTGCAGGCTCTCTTTCAGGTTCTCTCAGCTTAGGAGGTTCTCCTGAACGGTTTCTAATCGTTTTGGTACACAGTAATTATAATAATTGTGTTCCTTCCACCGAGTGGAAACGGCTCGGGTTCGAATCTTGTTAATGACACGAGGAATTTTTCACTCCTTTGTTGAGTTAGTTGGTCTCAAGCGTGGATAGCGAGGTTCTGCTCCAGAAAAGAGGTTTTTCATCCAAGAAAAGTGGCAAAGAGACCAAAGAGCACAAGCAGTTTATGGACATGATACACAAGGATTTATAATTTTGTCCTTGGTGACCCTACCATGACAGTTTTTAAAACTCAAATAGGGCAAATGCAATTTGCAAAAGTGCACAGTTGGTACAGTCGTGGCTCCTAGTCACCCAGATGGAGTTGTGGCTCCATCTCCGTTAATGAATCACCTTCATTCACAGCCTGAATCAGGAATAAAATCAGTAAACCTGTTTACAATGTTCCTTACCAGGAAAATCCTGGAATTGTTTCTGTTAAGGATTTTACCTTCTCTTGAGCTTGGATCATGACGAGAAATTTTACTACTCATCGCATTTGTTTTATTCTTGAAGGAACCTTAAGGCCTGGGACTATTTGGATCAATTCATCCCTGAACTTTGCAAATCATCCTACTGGAACAATGGATAAGGATAAGGTCCACCATTCGCTCTATGACTTTTGGTTGTTTTTGTTCGGTTGAGATCTTCATGAGTATTGCCTCAGGACCAAAAAGAAGAATCTAATTTTAATCGACTTAAGAAAACAACTTTACCAACAACCTCGGAACGTTTCTTGTGTTGAAATTTCTGAGGACTTTGTCTGGAGTGCGAAGATTATGTATCCTTTTGAAGGTCCGTGCCCTTTTTCTACTACCCAGACCCCGGGCCTTCTCTGATACGGGTGACATCTAGTGGTATCTCCAGTTCATTCAGGATTGCTGGCACCCATTGAACTTGCATTTATTCCTAGGAGTGTGAGATTCAGTTCATCCAGGAACAAAAGTTCAACCATTGCCCGCCCTCTAGTGATGTGATTGGATACTGTTGTCTTCCTGGTGATCGCTACTTACTGGAATCAAAGGACTCGTTGGTATCAGAATTGCCATCCTCCCCACATTGGGTGGAAGAGACCTGAGTTCGAGTCCCGTCGATGACATGAGCAATTTTTATGGGCCTTTTTCACAAGGTAGCTGAGTTAGTTGGTCTCAGTTGTGGAGAGCATGGTTTTTCCTCCTGTAAACTGGGGTTTTTCATCCAGAAAACAGAAAATGGACCACACAACACACGCAATTTACAGGAACGCCATATTTTTTGTGAATAGTGTAGGTATCGTGACTTACTTCTGTCCGTAAGGGATGTTGTGCAGGCGGAAATTTTTTTCGGAACGAAACCGCTGTACGGAGTTGTTCCAAGTTTAATTCTTATCTACGGAGGAAAGTATCGCGCGCGCAAAGTCAGAAGGAAGTAGCGGAAGATTTTGCATAACCCGCGTGTGTGGGGGGGGGCGTAGCAATTTTTCATTTTTATCACCCGGGAGGAGCATGCAGGTGCAAGTAACCCGCAGGTCAGTAGCGGAATGAGCGGCGGAGCATCCGTGTAATGCGAGGGTGGGGAAGCCGGCACATTTGGCGGAACCCTATTTGTCTGCGCAGAGTGGACACCCCCACCCCCGTCCCTGTCTCTAAACAATAACGCAATCACGCGTTCCCTCTGCAACGTTTTCTTGCCGCGGAACACCTGCGTTTTCCCGCCACCGTGTGCGTCACTGGCGCATTCTTCCTCTCAATTACGTAACCATGGATATCACGCGCTGGCAGCGCTTAATGTTTCTTCATAAGCGCGCGGCTCGGTCTGGTTTGTTGGGGCTCGCGTAGAACAACGTCATTTTGGGGATACGGCGGTGGGGCAGGAGGGGGCCCTCTTTGAATATCTGGTCACGTGCCAAAATTATTGACTCGCCTCAATTGTAACGCGCGAGAATGTGGAAAATTTTTAAATCACAGCGAATTGATTAAAGAGAGGATTTCTTTCACTTTTGTTGCCACTCAGTGTACTTCTGATGCTTTTGCAAATGCTCTCTCTCTCTCTCTCTCTCTGTCTATTCGTTCTTTTGATTTCTCTGTCACCCATCTTTTTCACTTTCAGTCTCTTTTTCTCTTTTTCTTATTTCCTCTCTTTCTCTCTCATTTTGTTTCTCTATTTTATCTCTTTCTTTCTAACTCTCTTCTGTATTTCGTCCTTCTTTCTACCTCTCTTTCTCTCTCCTTATTGTCTCTATTTCCTCTTTTTTTTCTAACTCTTTATGTACTTCCTCTTTCTTTCTACTTTAGTCTCTCTTTTTCTTCTCAATCTTTCCGACTCTCTTGATTATTTCCTCTTTCTGTTTTTCTCGTATCTCTTTTCCTCTCATTCTTTCCATCATTTTGCCTTTCTCTTTTTGTCTTTCTCTCCAGTGTACATTCCTTGTCTATTTCCATTTTCATTTATTTATTTCCCTTTTAGTTTATTTATTTCCTTTTTCTCATTTTTGCCTCTACTTTTTCTTTTCTTTCTAACTCTCTAGTCTCCTCTTTCCTCTTTCTTACTACGTCTCTCTTTTGTCTCTCTTTCTATCTCATTTTGTCTATTTCCTGTCTCATTTTCTTTCTCTTTATTCTGTCTTTCTTTTTATCTCTCTTGTCTATTTCTTCTTTCTTTCTTCCTCTCTCTTTCTTTTCTCTCTAATTTTGTCTATTTCTGTTTCCCTTGTATCCCTCGCTTTCTCTCCATCTCTCTCTCTCTATCTATTTCCGTTGGTTCATTTATTTCACTTTTATAGTCTCTCAGTTTCTCTTTCTCTCTAACTTTGTTCCCTTTCTATTTCCTGTCTTTCTTTCTACCTCTCTTGCCCCTCCTTTTCCTCTCTTTCTCTCTCAACTGCTCTTTCTAATTGCCACTACTTTGTCTTTGTTCTTTCGATTCTTCTCGATTGGCCATCGAAAGATGTCGCTGATGCCAGTTGGCATCTCACACTCTGCTTCCTCTTCCCGTTACATCAATGATTAGTTGCTAATGGCACTGAGCAAAGGATCCAGCCACTGCCTAATTGCCATCTATTTTCCTGCTGATACCATCCATCTATTTCAATTACGCAACTTTCTCTCCCCCCCCCAGCGAAACCAAACAGCACTAAATGGAAGGTGGTCCTCGTGTGTGTGTGTGTGTGTGTGGTAACTGCAAATCGTCCACACGACCACCAATCATAAGAAGGCAGCGCAGGTCCCAAGTAAGACTCAATGCAGCGCCATTCCCACTCTAACACGTCAGGTGTTGCTGGAAAGGATAGGTGGCGCTCCATCCACGAAAAAAAGGCAGCCACGTATTTTATCTGTTGTAAACGCCTAATGTTCCTCATAATTTTCGCACTTAGTATACATACTTCAATGTTCGATGTCTCTTTTGTGGGAACTTACATCGTTTCCATTCAAATGTATATCGCAGTAAGCTGTGTCGCCAGATGGCGCCGCAGTCGCCAAACGATTTCAAGTGCGAACCATTTGAAAGAGTAATTTGTTAACTCGAGTTTCGTCCGCGCTTTTGATGGGGAAAAAAACATTATTTACATAAAAAACCCGCGTTTCGTTTCGGGGGGGTGGCGATCACTATTTCCTCGCGGTCCGGATTTCTCTTCTCGCTCCTGCCTCTCCCGCAAACATTCGAATGTGGCGCAGACCCTCTTGCATACGAAGATAAGCCCTAGCCGGTTGATCTCCCTTTTGCGTGAGCAGACGCAATTGTTTGTCGGAATTACAACGTCTGCCCTCATCCGGGATGACATCCGTAAGGAATTTCGGGGCGCGATTCGTTTTCGAGCAGGCGGAGAGAGAGAGAGGGGGAGAGAGGGGGGAGAAAGAGAGAAAGAGAGAGAGACCGCCATTAAAATAGTTACAAA
The DNA here is from genome assembly GCF_048544385.1 of Mastigoproctus giganteus. NCBI lineage: Eukaryota > Metazoa > Arthropoda > Arachnida > Uropygi > Thelyphonidae > Mastigoproctus > Mastigoproctus giganteus. Next base: position 268,195,004 of record NC_143575.1, on the reverse strand, counting down.
AGGCGCAAAAATAGTTCCCCCAATTATTTTCATCTTTCTCTCTTTCCCGTGGCGAGTGTAATTCCGTTTATCGCTCCGAAACCATAGCGGAGGTTAACTGGTTCGGCGCCACCCACTACGGGATGCGCGAGTTTTATGAAAATGAAAATGGTGGTCGCAAATTTCACGGCAGCGTGAGCGTTCCGAGTAACCCCTTGCCGCTGTTCGGACGACGCAATTGGAATCGGTTTACCGACGACGCGTTTTGGTGTTTGACAATGGACGCCACTTCACGCCTTACCTGCTCCGCATCTTCCGTTCGACGGACGCGTCTTTTTCCCGATTAGACCTCCCTCGAAGTTTCGGGGGGGGGGGACAGCGGTTAACAACCAGACGATGGGAGGTCGTTGCGGTCAGGAAGGAATGAATGAAGACGTTTCGTCTTTTTAAAATTAAAGGAGTCCGTAGGAGAGCGATACACAAATTGAGGTCATCTGACGAAGGAGCTGCGGTTGCAATTGGGGGTTTTCGTTGAGGAAATTTCAGTGGAGGGGGGGGAGTTTCTCTCTCTCTCTATCTCTCTCTCTCTATATATATATATATATATATATATATATGTAATTTCTTTCTGCGTCTGTCTCTCTCTAGTCTTCTATGTCTATCTGTCGCTCTCTTTATTTTTCTTTATCTCTCTATCTGTCTCTCTGCCCTTTCTGTTGCGCTCTTTTTTCTCTCTCTCTCATTTCTTGTTTTCTTTCTATATTTGTCTGCCTCACACTCTGTCTGTCTATCTGTTCTGTCTATCTCTCTATCGTTCTCTCTCTCTCTCTATCTTTCCTTACCTACCTCTGTCTATCTTCCTTGCACTCACTCTCTCTCTCGTTCTCTCTCTCTCTCTCTCTCTCTCTCTACCTTTCTTTTTTTACCTGCCTCTCGCTTTCCCTTTTTCTCTATCTTTCTTTATCTACCACTGTCTGTCTATCTACCTCGTTCTATCTTTCTCTCTCTCTCTCTGACTATCCGTGTCTCTCTCTCAAATTTTCCTTCAATTTTACGTTCTGTTTCTCACTTTACCTTTTTTCTCTATCTTTGCTGTCTCTCATTCTGTTTTTCTCTCTCTGTCTATATTCTTCTCTCTTTCTTTCTTTCTCTGTCTTTCTCATTATCTTCCTATCTTTCACTGTCTCTCTTTCTGTCTCTCTCTCTCTCTCTCTCTCTCTATCTTTCTCCATCTCTCGCTCTCTCTCTCTCTCTGTCTATCTGCCACTCTGTCTTTGTCAGACTATCTGTCTCTCTCAAGTTTTTCTTTCTCTTTCGCTCACTCTTTGTTTCTTTCTCTTTTTGTATATCGCTCTCTCTCATTCTCATTTTTCTCTCTATCTTTCTCTGCCTGTCTCTCTCTGTCTATTTGATTCTGTCTTTCTCAGCATCTCTCTCTCTCTTTCTCTGTAGATTTCTCCCTCTATCTTTCTGTCTCTCTGACTATCTTTGTCTCTCTCAACCTTTTTTTCTGTTTCTTGCTGTATTTCTATTTGTCCCTCTGCCTCTCTCTCTCTTTCTCTCTCTACATCTGTCTATCTCTATTTGTGTGACTATCCGTCTCTGTCTCTCAAGTTTCTTCTCTCTCTCTCTCTCTGTATTTCTTCGCTTCGCTACCTGTTTCTCTCTTTATTTCTCTTCCAGTTGTTCTTTTCATGTTTCTTTCTCTCTCTCTGTTGCCTCTCTTTCTTTCTACGGACTTCAATTTTTCGCCCTGTTTTTCTGTCTCTCTTCTCATCTCTCTTTCCACTCTTCTACTATCGTTTTCTTCTTCTTCTCACTTACTCTTTCACTCTGAAATTCTCTATCTTTTTATCCTTCTCTTTATTTCCTCTTTCCTCCATTTCGCTCTCCCTTAACCTCTTGCTTTCGATCTCTTTCTGTCTCTCTCTCTCTCTCTCTCTCTCTCTCTCTCTCATTTCTTGGTCCTTCTGTCAGGGTCCCTCTTTAAACAACTGTCCGTGCGTGTACCGGTCATTGGTCCCCCATCCCCATCTAATCCGCTTCCGGCCCGCCCGAGCAGACGAAAGATGATTTTCTTCGCTCGTCTGCCGATGATCGCAGCCGAATGTCGGATGTCTTTCGGAGAGGGGAGGAGGGTGGCGTCGTAGCGGGACACGCGATCGTCTTTCGATGTTAATGAGCGTTTTTTCGGCGTCCAATAAGCGAGCTAATTCGGGGCCATAAAGCGGGGGCCCTCGAGCACGAATAAGTGCGTCGTAATGGCGACAGTAATCAGAGACATTTCATCGCCGAGACCGGAAGGAAACTGCGTCCAGTAATCAATGACGTAACTATTAAGCGCGAGCTAACGCGCCACACGCGTGTTGTATGTCAAATGAATGCGCGGCCAACAACAATCCGGGCCGCAGTTGCCCGGGTGATGAATCTCCCGAGACGCTTTACAATCGTCATAAAATAATCGCAGTCCGTGTAATGTTGTCTCGGATTCGGAGAGGAGAGAACGAAGGCAGAAAGAATTACGCGCTCCACCCCGCCCCTCCTATAAACAAAACAGGCCCTGCGAGGAGTTTGGCAAGGTGCCAGGCACGGGAACTCACACGCGCAATACGCTTCAAAACAGCGATTAAAAACAGGGCCGGCTCCTGTTTGGGCGCTCCTTCCCAGCGCGATCTTATTTAACATTACAACGGTTGCTTAATTCGCCCACAGGGGGCATTACTGGTACTCCACTTGGGGGTTTTTATCGAATGTTTGTGGAAGGAACAGTCTGAGCAGAAAATTGAGAGAGAGAGAGAGACAGAGAGAAATACTGGAGGCAGAAGGGTGCTGGGATTGATAAATAGAAAGGGAAACACGGTGAGGTAGATAGAAAGAGGAAGAGAATGAGAAAGAAAGGGGAGAGGTGAATAGAGAGAAAGGGCAAGAGAATGAAACAGAGGAAACGAGGGTTAAAGAGAGAGAGAGAGAGAATGGAAAGGGGGAAGGGAGAGAGAGTGGGGTATTGGATGGTAGACAGAGAGAGAGAGAAAGAGGGAGTGGATAGATAGAAGGAGAAAAGATTGATTAAACAGACAGCAATATATGATAGAGAGGAAGTGAAAGTGGAATACAGAGTAGGATGTTGGATTGATAGATACAGAGAGAGAGAGAGAGAGAGAGAGAGAGAGAGAGAGAGAGAGAGAGAGAGACAATGAAGGAAGAAAGAAAAAAGTGCAAAGAAAGGGAGATATAGACAGATCGACAGACTGAGAGAACGAGAGGGTGGATAGATAGAGGAAGAGAATGAGAGAGAGAGAGACAGAGAGAGAAATGAGAGCGAATGAGAGAATATTTCATAAATAGATAAAAAGAAAATGAAAGAAGAGAGAGACGGGGGAAAGAGAAAGAGAAACAGGAGAGAGAGAGAGAGAATATGAAAAAATATGAATGATGGGTAGAGGAACAGAATGACAGAAGGTGAAGGGATGGTGAATGAAAGAGAGTTAGAAGAATGAAAGTGAGACAATGAAAGAAAGACAGAGATAGCAGAAAAATGGAAGACGATATATAGACAGGTAGTCGAAGGGAATGAAAGAGACAGAGAGTAGGAGAATCAAACACAGATAGATAGAAAGAGCAATGAAAGCAAGATAGAAAGAAGAATGAAAGAGAGATAAAGACAATGAAAGACAGATGGTGTTTAGGAGAATGAAAGAGTGAATAGATATATAATGCAAAAGAATGAGAGAGAGAGCAGGAGTAGGAGTATGAAAGAGAGAGAGAGATAGAACGAAGAGTGAAACAGAGATAAAGACACAATGTAAGACAATGAAAGAGAAATGGAGAGTAGGAGAATGAAAGAGGAGAATGAAGAATGAAACAAGTGAAGAGTACGATAGTGCAAGAGAATGAGAGAGAGAGAATGAAAGAGAGAGAGAGAGAGAGAGAGAGAGAGAGAGATGCCGGAAAGGGAAGAGAACATTATAGAGCAGAAAACATAGAAAGCAGTGAGGGCGAGAGAGAGACAGGGAAAGGGATGAAGGGATCAGTTAAAGAGAAGAAAGTGAAAGAGAGAGAAAGAGAAAGAAGGAAATGGAGAAAAAAGGAAAAAAAGGAAGAGAAAAAGAAAATGAGGGAGAGAAACAGCAGAAGAAATAAGCTGAAGTGTACGAATGCGAAAGAGAGACAGATTGAGAACAAAATAGAAAAGGCAGAAATGAATAAAATATAAATCTTTATCTCTGTTTCATTCTTCTCTCTTTCCTACTCCCTCATCTTTTTCCCTCTTTCATATTGTCTCATTCTCTAAGCTTCTTTATCTTAAGGGCAAACCCTAACATTCTCAGCCCTCGGACTGATCAACTTTTTGGTCCTCTCTCTCTCTCTCTCTCTTTCTCTCTCTCTCTCTCTCTCTCTCTCTCTCTCTCTCTCCATCTATGCTTGTCCTTCTTTCTCATCAATCCCTTTTGTACAAAGTGCTGTTTGTTCCTATTTGTGCCAATGGCGCAGGCGCCTGGTTTCGGCATTCCAAGAAGATTACCATCCAAGAGAACCTCTCTTCTCTGTCCCAAATTCTTATTGACTCTCGAACAGCTGCGCTCCACGTTTTCAACGGATGCCTACCTCTGCACCTCCAAATCGCTTAGGGAGGCTTCTGCTATTACCTTAGACATGCCATCCCAGTTGACGTTTTACACTCATCCGTTAATATCCACTGCGATCCTAAAACCGAAAAATCTCGTTGCTGGAACCACCCGATTCAACTCTGTCAAGATCGGTGGTCTTCTTCGTCCAAAGGTATGGTCACAAGAAAGTTTATTTAATCTGTGTCCTTTGCCTTTACAAAAGTCTATTCTAAAATGGTTCAGTCCGAATCTCCATCATCTCTTTCTTCTAACTGGCCATGGTTCCCTTTGCGCTAACTTGCTGTCTGACTCTCCCCTGTGGAACTGTGACAGCCCAGAAGACTGGCAGCCTGTTCTCTTCACCTGTCCATATTACTTGGATCTTTGTCTGTCTGCTGTGTGTCACCCATTTTCTTCAGCCAACGATCGTCTCCTTGGACTCCAAAGAAACATTTCATCTTCTACAAGATTTTGCATATGAAGCCTTTGCCAGACGTGGACAACTCATCAGTAGTGCCTCAATTTCTGGAACTACTTCTAATCCAGCTGTACCTCCAGTCCAGACCAGCACTCCCATCTCGTGATACCATCACCATCTTCACTACCACCATTTTCAGCTCAAGTACCATCTTCACCACCACCTTCGACTTGGACAGGTGGTAATCACACTTGTGCAACGCCAAACGATATCGCTTGGTCTTCCAGACTTCTATCTTCTGCTGCCCTCAAGACGGTCCTGAGGAAGAATCATCTGCTGGATCCATCTTGCGCCGGTGCGGGATTTTTATTTATTTTTATCTTTTTCTGATTTTTATTTTTATTAATTATTAAAATTAATTAATTAATTAATAATCATTAAGAGAAAACAAAGAGCAGGAAAGAGACAGAACATAGACAGACAGCAACACACAGGGGGAGCATCAATTAAAGAAACTGGCAAAGTGGGGAGAAAGCGCGTGGTGAGGGGGGGAAGAAACAGCGTCCCCTTCATTAATCGCGTGATTCAAAGCGCCCGGACCCAGGTCAATAACAGACGCACGCCGTAACGGGTCGCCTTCGTGAGAGCGCTGCCTTCGGACGAACCTCCGATCATTCGAAGGAAACTCTTAATCGACACCGGAAATCGATGAAATCACTTCCGGTTCACGTGTGATCAACGATAAACAACGGGTCACACGGCGCACGGGGGTCGCACGCCAGAAACGGACCGAGCCCGAGCTGAACAGAATCCTCCGGGAAGCCCCAGACGGAGATGGTGGGGGGGAGGTTAATCCCTCGTATTCCGCTAATTGATTTAATGACCCGAAAATCGGCGCGTTTCTCAGGTTAGAGTGCGGGGCGTTAATACTTCGGTCGTCGGGGTCCGTTCGAAGTTGAAATCGATGGCGCGTCTTCATCGCGAGTGGGTGAAGTGCGAAATGAACGCGACTCGTTCCACGGGCAGTTCGAATTGCGCGTGCCTTTTTATGGGTTCCGTTTGAGAATGCGTGCGGCGAAGGATTCGCTTCGGATTGAGCGCCCCGCCTCGTCGGTGTTTACAGCGAGGCCCCGCTGCCGAGCGAAGGTCAAGCGAAGGGTTAGAGGGCGGATATTAATACGGCGTCTCGGTCCGATAGCGTGTCCGCTCTCCGCCATTTCCGAGGTGCCTTCGGAAATAATAAGTTGTCGATGCTTCGGCCGATTTACGACGTACGACTGATGGCAGAAGATCTTAACGGATTGCGGAATCACCCTTCCGGGGGTCATCACAAACACTCATGTTTTGTGTCGAGTGACGGGTGGGCGGACGGAGAATTACAACATCAAATACTTCTCTTTTCTTCCTCTCCTCTCTTGTTCTTTCTTTCTTTCTTTCTTTCTCTTCGCTCTTTCTCATTTCTTTTTTCCCTTTCTTTGTCACATCCCTCTTTCCGCCTCTTTTTCTCTTTCTCTTTGTCCTTTAAGTCTCTCTCTCTTCCGTTCTTCTCTTCTTCATCGCCTCATTTCTTCTCTCCATCTTTCTCTTCCATTTATCAATCTCTTTCTCGCTACATCTCTCCCTCTTTCCCCTTTCTATCTTGCACCTTCGCTCTTTTCCATTTATTTCTCTCATTTTCTATCTATCTTCTTATTCCTTTTTCGGTCTCTATTTTTTTCTATTTTTCTCTGTCTCTCTCTCTCTCTTTCCATATCTCTCTATTTTTCTATCTCTCTCTTTGTTTTCCTCCTTTTTCTCTCTCTCTTCTGTATTTCTCTTTTTCCTTTCTTTCTTTTTCTACCTATTTTTCTTTCTCTCTTTTTCTATCTGTCTCTATCAGTTTCTCTCTTTTCATAACTCTCTTTGTTTTCTTACTCTCGCTATGTTCTCTCTTCTTTCTTCTCTCTTCTCTTTCGATATTTCTCTTCAATTTCTCTGTCACTTCTTCCTCCCTTTCTCTCTGTCTGCGTCCCTTTTTTCTTTCCTTATCTCTCTTTCCTCATCTTTCTCTCTTAATTTATGTTTCTCTTTCATTTTTCTCTCCCTGCCTTCATTATCCTCATCAGTCTACTTTTTATCGTCTAATTTCTTCTGTGTTCCTTTTATTCTGAACACAAACACCCATCTCTCTCTCTCTCCTTTCTCCTCTCTTTCTCTCTCTCTATTTGTTTCTCTCCTTCATATCGCTCCTGTATTTCTCTTTTTCTAACTCGTTTTTCTATCTGTTATTTGTTTCTCCCATTTTCTATCTCTTTTTAGTTTCTTCTTATATCTTCGTCTCTCAGTGTTTTTTTTTTCCTCTTCTTTTCGCTCTTTTCGTTTTTCCCACCTCTCTCTCTCTCTCTCTCTCTGTCTCTCTCTCTCCACCGAATTGGAAGAGTCCCTTGACCTACTCCTGTCATCAGCTGTTCTGTCTGCGTATTGTGGTCCAACCGGTGGTCCTCCAGGAAGATTGGTGAGTGATGAATCGGATGATGGAGGTTTCCGATACGAACGCAAACCCCTGTCGCTGCAGGCCGTGTCGGGGAGGTCGTACGATGGCGAGTAGCACCGAGATAATTATGATGGAAGACGGAATTAGCGAGGGGGTGCACAAAGACGTGAAATATTAAAAACCGCCATAATTAACACATTGAGTCGCACCATTTAGGTGAAGTGCAAATCTCGGAGTGTGTGCCATCTTTGATCGAGACCAAAAGTAATTAAGTATTTAATAAGTCGGCAGTAATTGCACGAGCGAGGTGACAAAATTAATGGTCCACCCGTCCTCCAGTCTCCAACGGACAGATAACTCCAGCAATGGCAGGGAATTTCATTTAAATGGTCTTCGGGGAGGAGATCTCCATCCTCTCGCGCACTCCAGCCGTCATCTGGCTGCTGTGACGTCACAACCAAAGGATTACAGAGACAGCAGATTGCTCAGCGCGCGCGCCCATGTGTGTGTGAAAAGTTCATTGAATCAGACGATCTGATGTAATTATCTCTTCTGGTACGAAACACTTACATTGGGCAACACGAATCCTTTTTTTTTTACAGTCTTTGCTGCGCATGCTCACTGCCCATTTTAAAGACAGCGTATTAAGTCTTCGATGTTCAAAGATCTGCAGACGGTGGGTGGGGGAAAGGGAAGGGAAGGGGGGGTTCGGCTGCAGTATTACCACAGCTCTTAGTACGTATGTGTGACTCATGGCATGATTGATGGAACTCCCTTCAAAAGAGGCCAGTTGAGCGGGCTTGCGTGAGTGGATTGGCTACTCCCTAAGGGCGAATTTCTTGGTCCCTCAGGATGAATCTGATTGTTGTTCCAGTTCAGGTGTTCGTCGCAGTGGCGCCGGTTCGTTTGTGTCACGATTTGCTCTCTTCCAAATAAGGAAACTCGAGTGACAAGCGAGTCAATGGAATTAACTTAAGCATTCAAGTCTCGTGCTTTATGAAGACACCTAATTTCTTTTATTACTCCCAGAAGGAATATGATTTTTTATTACACCTTCTTTTAATTTGTGTCTCGTTTTTTCGTTGACACTTTGGTACGATCCATTCCACACCAGTTGGAAAAGACTTCAGATCAAATTCCATCAATAACTCGAGGAATTTTTATTGATATTTTTCAGAACGTGGCTGAGTTAGTCAGTCCCATCCGAGGGAAGCGTGGTTTTTAACTCCCGGAAACTCGAGTTTTTCGTCCATCAAGCTGCAAATTGTATATTTTCGGTTGTCCATCTGGATTCTATCCTAGATTTCGTATGCAATGAACTGACACAGATTTCCCCAACGCACCATCAAGATGTCGATCAATCACAGAAGAAGTATTGATATGAGAACCTGTGTCCCCCCACCTCAAGAAAACATTTCTGTATCCGTTTTGGGTAGCACGGTTGGTATGATGATGGTCCTCACCACATCGGATGGAAAAGACTTCAGTTCGAATCCCATCAATGATTCGAGGAATTTTTATAGATCTTTTTCAATGAGTGAGTTAGTCAGTCCCAGGCGAGGGATGCGTTGTTTCCTCCCCCCAGGAAACTTCAGTTTTTTGTCCATCAAACTGCAAATTGCAATATTTTCCAGTGTCCATCTGGATTCTCTTCCTAGATTTCGTATGCAAAGAACTCACACACAGAATCCCCCAAGGCACTCTCAAGTTGTCGATTATCCACATTGATATAAGAACTTCTTTCTCCCCCCCAAGGAAAAATTTCTGGTTCTGCCTATGCCGTTGTGGGTAGCAGAGTTGGTGTGATCCCTGTTCTCTCCACACTGGATGGAAAAGACTTCAGTTAGAATCCCATCAATGACTCGAAGAATTTTACTGATCTTTTTCACAACGTAGCTAAGTTAGTCAGTCCCAGACGAGGAAAGCATGATTTTCTGTTCCCGGAAACTCTAGTTTCTCATCCAATCAAGCTGCAAATTGAACAGACGCAATTTACTGAGAAATCTTCAAGTTGTCTATCAACCACAGATGAAGAAGTGTTGACATGAGAACTTTTGTCTCCCCCTCAAGAAAAATTTCTGGATCCACCTATGCCCTTGTGAGTAGCACAATTGGCGTGATCACCGTCCTCCCCACATCAGATGGAAAAGACTTCAGTTCAAATTCCATTAATGACTCGAGAAATTCTTATTGGTCTTTTCAGAACGCAGCTGAGTTAGCCAGTCCCAGGCAAGGGAAGTCGTTCTTCCCCTCCAGAAAGTCGAGTTTTTCATCCACCAACTGCAAATCGACCACAGAACATACACAATTTACAGACAAATCCTACAACAGCCAACCAGAATGTGTGATCCGTTGTTGTTGTTGTTGTAGGTTTTTAGGAACATTAGCCACCAAGACCATATTGCCCTGATTGTCTGTAAATTGCGTGTGTTCTATGGTGAATTTTCTGTTTGCTGGATGAAAAACCGACACCTGAGACCGACTAACTCGGCCACGTCGTGAAAAAGGCCCATAAAAAATTCCTCACGTCATCAACGGGACTCGAACTCAGGTCTTTTCCACCCGGAAGGGATAATACCAACTGTGGTCCCACCCACGAGGTTCATCTCATTGAATATTTTTCATTTCTTATTTATGAAGTCCTTCAATCGAAGTGTTCCACTATTCGTTCTGCAATTCCCACCCATGCCTGTCTTCCACTGATAATTTATCTTCATTTTTCTGTCACTCCTCCTACAAAATCCCAGGAGTTCTCGCTGCGTAATGGATGAAAAAGGCAAATGACATTTCTGTATCAAAGCGAAATTCCAGAACATAAATAGTCACTTTATTAAAATACATCCTCGTCTTTAACCCATCCCATTTGAAAAAGAAGTGTTGGGAATTACATCTGTCCCATAAGAAAAGAAAGAAAGAAAAAAAAAAGCCCACTTCGCTAATGATGAAAAGATACGATTCCAAAGGTGATGGTTGATCGCTTACAAAGTTCCGGTCTGTAAATATCTTCTGTACACGGATTAATCTCTTTTAGGGGCAGTTCACAAAGTAAAGATCATTATTTATGGGTGTTTTATACTTAGACCGACAGAGGGCAGCACTCAAGGAATATTTACGAATATTGCAGAAAACCTTTTAGTTTTTTATAAAATATGTATTTAATAATGACATCTTTGGGTGCATAAATATGCCACCAGGGGGCACACCAGCTTGGATGCGAAGTTTATCTCACAAATGCTGGACCAGGGAGGCAAATCACAGTAAGGGAAAGCTGGATTGTCGAGGACTGTGACAGTCCTCGACAATTCAGTTCATACATCACCGGACAAACATCTTCTGACATCATAAGAAGTGGCTTGATGACGTCACTCGTGGTAGCTGCAACTCGCAAGATGCTCTCTCTCTGCCTTAGTTTAGATGTCAAGAAACGGGAGTAAGTGATAATTTGTCTCTTCTCAACAGGGGGATACTCGCAAAAAGCCTTCTTGCACGCGCGTCTTGTTTCGGTGGAGATGGAGTGAAGAGAAAAGTATTTTGGAAGATTCACTTAGAAGAGATGTTTTCGCTTCGGTGGAGACTGAACTTGGACAAGAATCAGCGTGTTCTAGTTTTGCACGTGTTTATATTTTTTTCATTTATTGATCTGTATAAGAGGGATCTTTTTATAATGCAGGGGCTGGGTGAAGACAAGTTAAATATACACTCAATGGCCAAAAAACTAGAAATCATAATTCATCATCAAGTAAGGGAGAATTATTTACCAAATACAGCCCATAGATGTTGTGGCATGGATTATTCTAGGTATGTGAGGCGTCTAGCTCCAGATTTGACCATTTTACAGCAGAATGGATTGAGATCTGGAGAATTCAGATGGATTCGGATCTATAGAATTCAGAAGGATTACAATTTGTACAATTGAGACGGATTCGGATCTGTGGAATTCAGATGGGTTGAGATCTGAGAATTCATATGAATTAAGATGGATTAAGATGGATTCAGATCTGTATAATTCAGATTGGTTAAGCTGGATTAAGACCTAGAGAATTCAGATCTACAGAATTAGGATGGATTAAGGTATGAAGAGTTCAGATGAATTAAGATGGATTCGGCGCCTCTGTAGCCAGGTGGGCAGGAGCAGCTGTGCGTAGCACACGCTTTTTGATTAGACCGGGGTTCGAGCCCGTGACCACCAAATACGGAGGATGCGGAAAGGTCAGGGAATGACCACCGCATATCCCGGAGCAATATGGCCTTAGTTGCTAATGCTCCTAAAAACCAACTAACAACAAGATGGATTCTGATGTGGAGAATTCAGATTGCTTAAGATGGATTGAGATCTGGAGAATGCAGATCGATTAAGGGGGATTCAGATACGGAAAATTGAGATGGATTGAGATCTGGAGAATTCAGATGAGTTAAGATGGATTCAGATCTGGGGAATTCAGATTGTATAAGATTGATGAAGATTGATGGATTCAGATCTGGAGAATTCAGATTGAATCAGATTGATGAAGATAGATGGATTCAGATCTGGAGAATTCATATTGATTAAGGTGGATTTGGATCTGGAGAATTCAGATTGATTAAAATGGATTTAGATATGGCGAATGAATTCAGATTGATGAAGATAGATGGATTCAGATGTGGGGAATGCACATTTATTCAGATCTGGAGATCTGAATCAATGTGCTTCAATCGATGTTCGGAAGGAATTTCCTGGTGATATTTCTCTCGTTTGAGTTGGCCCAGCGCTCCTGCCAAGCTTGCATCAGGTGTTTTTGCAGTCTTGTCTTTTCATTTTTGCGTGGTGCATTAACAGTGTAGCCATGGTATGTACAGGGGGTTCCTTTCTCTACGTGGTAGTTCATTCCCGTGCGCGTGATCTCTAAGTCAAGGGGAAGGGCCTCGGCCAAGACCTGCAGTGCCTGGGTACTGGTTGTTCTACAAGCACGTGTAACTGTCAGTAGGATGGTTCTTTGCATTGCACCAAGGATGCGTCTGTTTACTACAGTTGCTGTTTTGGTAGAAGGTTGTTTCATAAAACAATACCAGGTTTAACCCCAGTCCACTGGGTGTGGGAGGACGATGATTGTGCCAACTGTGCTACCCACGCGGACTTGTTCACAGCGTTTGTACTTTGGGTTTCCGCAGACCAAACGCCACCGCAAGAATTTGAACCCCTCGCGGAAAATTTTCGTAAATCGGAAGTAGATGAGAGCAGCCGATAGAAGGACGCGGTTCGAGAGATCTGTAGTAAAATTAGACGTGGTTACCATGGCGACCCAGTTCCGAAAGTATCAGTCGATTTCTATTAAAGTCCGATTGGCAGGTATTCGGGGACGGCTTTGAGGAATGTTAAACGGTTACTATGGTGATGCAAGTGCGAACAGCTGCGTAGATTTCCGATACTCTTGCGTAGATTCGTACGCTTCCGTCAGTTATTGCGGGGGGGGGGGTGAGGAAGAACACGGTCGCTATGGTGACGTGAAACTATCAGCAGATTCCGCGCCGTCCGTACTTTTATGGATGTTACGGTGTATACACAAAATAAAGCAGTCCGCGCGCCAAATAAAGAGGTGAATAAACAAGCCGGTGGCTCGCCTCCGCACACACACACACACACACACACGCGCGCGCGCTTCGTCGCTACAGCGTGTTTTCATCGCTGCGCGCGTGCGATTACTAGGCACTAAATAAACGAACTCCGCCGGAAATCCTTTCGACTCAAATTTATTTCCCATCAGTGATTGAGGGCCCCGCATCACGTGACTCGGCCCGAATCTTTTTGCTTCGCGTCCTCCCAATGCAAAATTCATCCGGAGCTCCCGGTGATGTCGTGTGTCTCGCGACATAACGAGCGTGCGGGTGGGGGTTGGGTCGGGCGGGCGGATGGCGCTCTTGTATGTGCGTCTGTTCTTTCGTCGCGTCTTCTTCTTCTTCGTTCTCTCTCTCTCCGTGTCGAGCGGAAAACAGTCGTATCTGGCTCGGCTCAAACCCCGTCCCAGTGAGGCGTGATCGGTTCGCATCTGCAAACCTAAGTGCGGGGGTCACTGAGACGTGAAGAACTCTTGTTAAAATTCGAGGCGGCGCGGGCGGAATTAACGCCCAAATGACGACGACAATGTTAAAGTAGAAAACGCTGTTCGTAGACGGCGCTGTGAAACTCGTCCGCACTCGACGCGCTGTTTTCATTGCTAATTCATGCGCCGGCCCTCAGCTGGAAACTGTTGGGGCTGCACTTCGCGATTCAATGGACTTCGGATGAAGTGCGGGCGCGTGATAATCTCGAAGGCGTTCAGCTGTCTCTGTCCTCTCTTCCCCCTCCCTCCCTCCCTCCCCCGTCAGGGAGGGAGGGGGGACAGGACACGTGTAAGACTGATAAGTGTCGGTGTGGGTACTCGATTAGATATACGGAGCGTCTTTATGGAGTTGAGAGGGCACGTCTCGAAGGGCAATCAGGTGGCTAACTACTTCCTGACGCCTTTGCCGTTGGTAGCATGCAGCAGTGACACCTGGTGGAAGTAAGTAATATCCATTAAGCACTCATCCCTTTATTTTTCGTTCTCTCCATAATCCTATTTTTTATTTCTACAAACAGAATCTCCCAGGCTCTGTGTCTCAATCATTGCTTCAATCTATCTCTCAGACCATTTCGTTCTCCCAAACTTTCTTAACCCACTTTCTCTCTCTCTCTCTCTCTCTCAAGCGTTTCTTCTATCTGTGTCTCTCCGATCAAAACTTTCCTAACTACTTTTCTCTCTCTCTCTCTTTCCCTAACCATCTCGTTCTCCCAAACTTTATTAAACACGTTTTGTCTCTGTCTCAATCATTTCTGCAATCTATCTCTCCATCATCTCGCAAAGCATCTTAACTACTTTTCTTCTCTCTGTCTCAATCATTCCTTCTACCTGTCTCTCCGATCAAAACTATCTTTAACACTCTTTCTCGCTGTCTCTTACACATTTAATCTTTTTGAGACCCCCAACATTTGACATTTTCCTAACCAACAACCCTTCAAAACAATGAACGTCACCACTCTGGCACTAATCCCATCATTCGGGTCCACAGAAAAACTTCACAGCGGCGCAAAAAATTCTCTAAATATCTCAGATCCTAATTTTTTGGTGACGGTCCCTTCTCCAGTACCAAGGGCCAATCTCAGCTTCGTCCTTTTGCATTACAAGAATGCGAGATGGTATGACTCCTTCTTTTCATTTACGAGACGTCCATGAGTCAGAACCAAGCAAGCATGAGAATATCGAGAGATAGGGAGCGGATAATACAATTAGAATTGGAAGAGGACAAAGAGAAAGCCAACCTGGAGTACACTGGCTATATCTCTTTGTACCCTAACCTTCCAACTCCAATACACATCTAGGGAAGAAGTGAAAGTATAAGGCTCTTACACTCACAATAGTTGAAAAAGTCATGAATCAATTCAAATAGTCAATAGGTTAATATTAGGAAACTGGCTTTTTGCCCAAATGGTAGTTAACCTTACTGGTTTCTGGCCACAACTTCTGTCCAACCATTCTTCGACCTCTGTAACAATCCGATTTTTCTGTTGCATCCTCATCCAAAGATAAAGCTGACTTTATTAGCATCCAATTTTTTCCTTGGACTACTGCACCAATGATCTTGATAAATCACCTCCTACCATATCAAGGACATTCCTCCCGGGTCTTCCAATTCGGAACACCACTGGTGATAAGAATATCGGAAAAATTCTGAATAATCTTGATGCCAAGAGGTGCCCAGATCCCGGCAGAATTTCTCTACCTCTCCTCAAAACCAGCGCTCAAGTGTTCTGTTTAGTGTGTCTAAACCTCTCAATAACCAGTCACTATCCAACTCCAAACACACAGAAGTAACCTTTTTCCCCCTCCTCATGGCTCTCGTAGGAAGCACAGTTGGTAGGATCGCTGTGATCCCGACACCGGGTGGGAAAGACCTGAGTTCGAGTGCCCTCGATGACTTGAGGAATTTTTATGGACCTTTTTCACAATGTGGCCAAGTTAATCGGTCTCGGGGAAGGTGTCACTATTTTTCATCCAGTACACAGAAAATTTATAATAGAGTTACACAATATGAACGAAGCAATATGGCCTTAGTTGCTGATGCTCCTAAAACCCCACAACAGCAACTTCCATCTGGTTTTTCAATGGTAATTTCAATTTCTTTTAGGGAAAACATTAATCGTATTGGAGGATCTCTAAACTGGAGGAAAAATGTGCTTGAGGTGCAGCCTGTTGTAATGTGACAACTTCGAAATTCTCGATTGAATCCACCAATGAGCTGTGGTGAATCCCAACATAAAAATAAACATCCTACAACGCCACCGATAAAATTCTTCCGCTCGACCTCTCGATGAACTTCGCCATCGTATGCGTGCCCGAAAAGAAAATTTCGCAATTTCAAGTTTAGATTTAAACCCTCAACCCTCACCCTTAGTGCAACATCCGTATTCATAAGTACATATCGGATGACTAAGAGCCTCACTCAAAGATAAATTTGATTCCTCGCGCACATCATACATTCATTGGAGTCCCCGGATATTGATTTCCTGTATTGCGAATTTCCGTTCTGTTTCCGCTACTTTTTAAAATCCGATACAAACTTACGAATACCCTTCGGAAGATGGAAATAAATAAGCAAGATGCCTTGCTTAAATTCACCAAGAGTTTCTTCTTATGTATACAAAGAAAAAAAAAATATTAAAAAGCATTCGTTTCCCGAAACCAAACACAGAAGTATCGTAATGGAGCATCAGTGATGGACTGTATTGAACTGGAAAGAGAGAAAGAGAGAGAGCAAATGATTGATCACACGCACACAACTTTCACTAATCAGAAGTGCTACGAGAGCGATTCTCACTGGAAACCAATATGGCATCTCTTCTGTGACAAATGGTAGAAGAGACAAAAATGCAAGGCAACGTGGAGAAATGCTGAGATGCAGACGAGAAAGAGAGAGATAGAAACTAGCAGGAGAGGGGGAAGAAGAACGGATGTGTTCTCTCGTTATTGGAGTAAATTGTATGTTTGGTAATTGATTACCTTAATACCCAAAATACTCAAATTGTTTCCAGAAAGCATATGGAAGCTAATGTTTAGTAATTCTGAACCGTCCACCCCACACCCGATGGAAAAGACCTTGGCAATTCCTCGCGTTATTGACGCGATGAATTTCTATTGGCCGTTTCACGAAGTGGCTGAGTTAGTCTGTCTCAGGAGAGGGTAGTCTGGTTCTTATCTCTCAGAAAATTTGAGTTTTTCATCCAGAAAACAGAAAATCTACCACAGAACCCACACAATTTACAGATATATTACAGTGGCGCTGAAAAACATTGCATAACTTGCTAAATTAAGAGAATGTCTATGGCAATATATCATATCTGTATTGTAATACACTGCCCGACAAAATTAATAGTACACAGAAAACGTAGTGCAACTCGCGACCAAGCAGGATAAAATTGGGTACAGTTCTGTTCTCTGATGGGTCCCATTTAAGCCTACAAACAGATTCTAGACGTTATTCAATCTGATGACAACGAGGAATTGCAACCATCCCTCCAACATCGGAGAAAGGGACACTTAAGGCGGAGGTGCTGTTCACTATTTCGTCCAAACGAGGCTACCCTCGTTTGGACGAAATAATGATCAACCTCTTCATGTTTTTGAAAGGGTGGAATAACTGCTCTTAGATACCGAGAACAGATCCTCAACCCCCAGGTGTGACTTTTAGGGGTGCACTTGACTCAGATTTTAGTTTCATCCACGACAACGTCACTCCACATTGAGCTCAAGTGGCGAAGGAATATCTTGAAGCTGAAAATATCCAACGACTACCGTGGTCAGCACGATCCTCATATTTAAATCCCATGAAAAATACATGGGACGTTCTTGGACGTCACATTGCACGCCCACAGCCAACACCTTCGTAACTTGGTGAGCTAAGATCTGCGTCGGTGGAAGAATTGGATTCGTTGCCACAGAATCTTATAGACACCCTTATGTCGAGCATTGTTTAGTTCACTGTTAGGCTTGTTTAGCCGTTGAGATCATACATCGTACTGATCTCATGTGACCATCTTTTCGAGCATCTTGCATCGACTTCTGTAATGGAACCCTTTTGGTAATTTTTATATAACCCATATAAGTGTCTTTTATACCTGTTCGCTGTACCTCCCTGTCTCCTAATTTCATCATTGTTCTATGGTACACCATCATTCCAAATTTTGTCCCTCTTCATTGCCAGAAGAAGAGGAGAAGTTTTCATCCAGCGTCACTACAATGAAACCTTCTACATCTCAAATGAAATGGAGGTGTATTTCGTATCGGCTAGGATTTGTGAAGGGTACAGTGGACATGGATCAAGTAGATCACGAAATAGTTGTGAACAGAGATCAAGTAGATCGTGAAAATGCAATGTGCGCACGTGCATATCGTTCTGACCGTGCGTCACTCGGGTCAACTGCACTCAGATGCCACTCACGTAAGAGTAATGTCGTGGTCCAATGGCACAGAGGCCACATGAGTGCATCATAGTGGGAAACTCTTAGCGGATTAAAAACACGCGGAAGTAGCAGAGGTCCTCAATGTCCACTCAAATTTGATATTCCCATTGTACAGAGGGTGTCCCCGAAGACAGAAGACAACTCCAGGAGAGAGGAGAAATATCGAGCGATGCAAGAGCGACCAAGGGTGACCAGCAGATGATCGATATCCCTTTCCACTTTCAGCGGACATAGGGAGATGACAGCACAGCAACTTTTCAGAGTTTCGCTGCTTCAGAATGAAATATCTCCCTTCAGGACACAGATATGTACGCACGTTCCCCCATTATTTGTCCTCAATTCCTCACACAGGAAAGAACCTTCTGTTACGACCACTAGGCCAGAGGAGATTTCAATCAATCATTTTGATCACGAATGCATTAATACAATTACTACAATTCTTAGCGTATGTGGTATCTGCTAATGGTGCACCAACAATCAAACACCTTTTGAAATCTGTTAGATCCACTCCATCCCATGTGACCTCTTCGATGTAAATGTATCTGCACATATTGCTGTATGATCCAAACTTCCATCACAATCTATCTGATAAATGAATAAAGGAAACATTGGAAAATTAGGAGCCAAGAGAGGTGATGTACACTAAATGGCAAAATATCAGAAACAGTCTGTTTTCAATGCACTGAGAAAATAATCTTGTGGACACTATTGTACATTAGAAGCCCATCCGGCTAAAAATTACGCCCCAAAGCGAGGGAAAAAAAAGAGAAAAAGATGCCACCACCACCACCGAGAGGTAGCTGCTTCGTCTCTGAGAATAGAAGCTGTAAGCACAGGTGTCCCGAGGCAATTGGGAGACTAAATGGAACTGTTTAAGCAATACCCACCACGTGTAGTCCTCCACAGGATTACTGCAGATGCAAAAGAAGAATGTTTTTCCACTCGCGCGTTGTAAATTGAAAATTGTCTCGAAGAGAAAGTGGGAAACTAAGAGATTGGCGCTTCACGAAGATATATTTAAGAGTTTTAGAGACTGTTCGCGTATTAAGAGGACAATTTCAAAGGACCGTTGCCCATCGAGTTCGGTTAGAGCCGATGGAATTCCCTAATGTGGTTACATGAAACAATATCGGCCAGTTTAACACCGTTTGCTTCAACACATCCCATAAAAAGACCCACCGAGCAATAATTAAAGAAGCTTTTGCTTTGCATTTGATGCGTTCTGTTTGCCATAAAGCATGCTGTTATTTTGTTTACGACCAAAATAACTGCATTTTAGGTAAACCGTGGCGCGCGCCCGTAGCGTGTGCTCTTCTACACGTAGAAATCATAAGCGGTCGTAATTTTTCCTGTAGGGATTAAAAACAGTCCAACTGTAAACAAAAATTTTCTTTCCACTACATAAATGACGTATAAAAGTTGAATTAAAAAAGTTTTCCATCTTTCTTATTCATCACTCTTCTCTAAATAGATCTGTCTTCATTACTTGCATACCCCTTCCCATGTCTTGTCTGAGGACGAAAATGTTTTCGGCAACATTTCCTTGTATCTCTTTACGTCTCCTCGAAAACGTCATTGTAGGGACGGTACAGTCCGGCAAGTTACTTTTTCAGCGCATGCACCACATCCAAGTACAACCATAGGACTCGTAGACCATGACCTCACTCTAAATTACAGCTTTCAATTGGTCAAGAAAAGATGGCATTGCCCAAACAAGATGGCGTGTGGCATTAATCTGGACGATTAGCTGCTGATGGAGGGATGCACGATGGTGGTAAACCATATCATGAAGCGCCCTATACACTATACTGGTGCCAACATATACCCCAGTCGTCTCACTGTGGTTCTGTGTATGTACTGCGACAATGTCGACTTGACTTCTGAGCGGATAATTCTTTGCAGGTTACACTCCTTTCTTTTTGGAGATTTTTCGCGACCAGTCCGCTTCGATTTGCAAATCATTTCAGCAATCGATGTTCGATTTCCAGATTGCAGGGGCTTTTGTATTTTTTTTTAATAACTGCACAATTGTATACTTATTTAAAAAAAAATAAGCCCCGGTATAAGATGTAAATAAATATCGTTATACCTTTGAAAGCAATCATTGTTCATGTTAACCAAAGGAAAAATAAAGGCCACTCTCCTTCCTCCAATCCTTTCTCTTTTTTACATATTTGTACATTTATCGGATAATTTGTTTCTGAAACCATGTAAGCAAATATCCAACGAGCTGCTATCATTTGAATAGAACGAAAAAAACAAGAAAAAAAGAAGAAAACATTACATAACTTTACATAAACTATAAATTTTCAATGGAGATGGTTTCGCAAAATAATTTCAGACACTGGAGGAATAAAAAAAGGGGAAGGGGGGAAGAATGTTGCGCAATTATAAAAGAGGAAGTGTGTTCTGTGCAGGAAACATCAAAAGAAACGCTGGAATTATTTCATTAGATAAGCGAGACACAGAAAATGCAAATAATATAGCTATAGCGCGGACAAAGTCAATGTTTTTTCTTTCTTTTTTTCTAATTCTGGCGTAGTTACACGACATTTAACAAACCTAGGGGGAAGGGGAGATAATAGAGGGAACAAAAAACTTTTAGATACCAGAATAGCGAGGAACCGGAAAGAGAGAAAGAGAGATTCGATGCAAATAAACATAACAGAAGTATATTAGCGCGAAAAAGGGAACAAATTGAATAGAATTTAAGAAATCCCACCGTTTTACATTACATGTAGTGGGTTCGCACTCATTTAACAACACACAAAGCTTTCCTCATTAAAACTACATCCCCTCCCCATCCCCATCCCCATCCCCCAGCGTTGAAAGCCTGACAGATTGAATAAAATTCCCTTGCGTGAAACCGAAAAGAGGAAAGAAAGATATTAACAGATGAAATATAAGTTCTATTCTGTTCTAATTATTATCCATATATCAATGGAATTATGGGAAATTATTTTTAAAAAAAGGAAAGAATAAAATAAATATAAGAGTAGATTTATTTTTAAGATTGTCCGTTTATCCGGCCACCTTTTTTGTGGTAATGAGCAAACATCAAATAACCGAGCCTTTTTCTGCTTCTCTTTTTATAGAATAATGATTCATAAGCGACTATTAATGGCATTAACGTTTTAAAAAGAAGAAAAAGGGAAAAAAAGAAAAAAAAAAAAAAGAACACCGCGAACTAATTACTTCCAAAGAGCGCGCGCGCATAACCTAAAGAAATAAACAAAAATAATTAAAAATAATTAGCCATTAATAAAATAATTAAAAGAAAAAAAGTAATTGCCGTTTCTCAACAAGTTTCGCTTTTCAGAGGTATTAAGGTAATTAAAAAAAAAAGGCGCGTAATTAGTATAATACGAAACTGTGGTTGTATTAATGGTTGATAAATCCACACACAGCAAACTACGCATGCTTAGTGGTTTTGGAGTCATTAGCGCATGCCAAAAATAACGTGGCCACGTGACCTTAGTTACTTTATTACGTATTTAACGAAACTGACACGACCATGTGATCACAGTTACATTATTACGAACCTGATGACATCATCCAGTGAACATCGACACGTGTCTGTTACGTCATGAAATGTACAACTGAAATATCAGAAAAAAGCCTAATTAGCATAATACGACAATGCAGTTGTATTATTGAAAGAAACTGACATGGCCACGTGATGTCAGTTACATTATTGCGTAGGGTAACGAAACCGATATGACCACGTGATCTTTAAAATAAACTGAAACTGAAATATAAAATAAAAAAGCATAATACGAAAGTTCAGTTATATTATTGAACGAAACTGACACTACCAAGCGATCTTAGTTACATTATTGCGTAGTTGTTAAGAAGCTAACAGTACCACGTGATCTTAGTTGCATTATTACGTATTTTTTTAACGAAACGTACACTACCACGTGACGTTTTATATTATTACGTAGTTTAACTAAACTGACAGTACCACCTAATTGCTTTTTAAGAACTACATTATTGCGTAGTTCTTAGAAAGCCGAGAACTACCACGTGATCTTAGTTGTATTATTGCGTAGTTTAGCGAAACTTACATTACCACGTGATCTTGGTAACATTATTACGTATTTCAACGAAACTGACATCTCCCCCGTGATCTTACTAACATTATTACGTAGTTTAACGAAACTGACATGACCACTTGATCTTAGCTACATTATTACGTAGTTTAACAAAATTTATATAAATTAAATATAAAAGAAAGAAGTCTAATTAGCATAATACTAAAGTGCGGTTATATATAACAACCAAACTGACAATACCACGTGATCTCATTTCCATTATGATAGAGTTTAATGAAACTGACATGACCACGTGATCTTAGTTGATTATTACGTAGTTTAATGAAACTGACATGACTACGTGACCTTAGTTGCATTATTACGTACTTTAATGAAACTGACGTGAGCACGTGATTTTAAAAAGTTGCATTATTACGTAGTTTAATGCAACTGACATGACCACGTGATCTTAGTTGCGTTATTACGTACACTGCCACGTGATCTTAGTTACATTATTATGTAGTTAATTGAAACTGACGTGACCACGTGATCTGAGTTTCGTTATTACGTACACTACCACGTGATCTCAGTTACATTATTACGTAGTTTAAGGGAACTGACGTGACCACGTGATCTGAGTTGCATTATTACCTATTTTAATGAAACTGACGTGATCACGTGATCTGAGTTGCATTATTACCTACTTTAATGAAACTGACGTGATCACGTGATCTTAGTCGCATTATTGCGTACTCTATCACGTGACCTTAGTTACATTATTACGTAGTTTAACGAAACTAACGTGACCACGCGATGTGAGTTGCATTATTACATACTTTAATGAAACTGACGTGACCACGTGATGTGAGTTGCATTATTACATACTTTAATGAAACTGACGTGACCACGTGATGTGAGTTGCATTATTACGTACTTTAATGAAACTGACGTGACCACGTGATGTGAGTTGCATTATTACGTACTGTAATGAAGCTGACGTGACCACGTGATGTGAGTTGCATTATTACATACTTTAATGAAGCTGACGTGACCACGTGATGTGAGTTGCATTATTACGTACTTTAATGAAACTGACATGACTACGTGACCTTAGTTGCATTATTACCTAGTTTAATGAAACTGACGTGAGCACGTGATCTTAGTTAGATTATTACGTACACTATCACGTGGTCTTAGTTACATTATTACGTATTTAACGAAATTGACATGTCCACGTGATCTTCGTTGCATTATTACGTTGTTGTTAGGAAGCTGACAGTACCACGTGATCTTTAAAATAAACTGACGTGACCACTGAAATATAAATGAAATATAAAATGAAAAACAATTAACAAAAATGCGAAACTGCCATTGTAATACAACCTCTGAATTCCACGTCTCAAACTGCGCATGCTTAGTGAAGTGATCAGCGTATGCGTAGTTTATTAAGGAAACAGACACGATCACGTGATATTAACTACATTATTACGTATCTAATGCCATCACGAGGTGAACATCGACAAGAATTTGTTGATCATTCCATCACGAAAAATAACACTCACGATTGAGGAAAAAAATATAATTAAATAAGGGGGATTTCATTCGAGTTTCGTTGTCTTTTAAACAGAAATAAGGCGACGTTCAAACATAAAATAAGGCGGAAAATGTGACAGCGATTTGTTGGAAGAGTACAACAGAGACACAAATGGAAAGAAAATATAATTGCATTTGCTGAAACCGGTATCGCGACACTTCTCTCGAGAAGTTCCATTTTTAAAACTAAATAAACAGAGGCAAATAAGATTTTACGTTCATTATGTAGCTCTTTCTCTCTCTCTCTCTCTCTCTCTCTCTCTCGATTGAGAAACAGCACGAAGATTGCAATGGGAAAAAATGACATCTTACTTAAGGCCAATATATCAGGAAACTCCAGAGACGCACCTGTAAATTAGCGTAACACGTCGCCTCTTTTATTAGCGCTCGTAGACCGGCTTGTTAGGGGGTTCTGCTAGCGCGCGATTACTTTTAAATTATTTTACGCGCAAATTCGTCTTCTGGATTATATTGTTTCTCGCTCCGCAATTTCTTGTTTAACAAAAGAGTCGTTGGTGTAGGCAAGAGAGAAAACTCGATAGTAGAGAAACTTTCGGGATTTCTTTCTTTTTGCCGGTTATTTGTTGGTTTAGAGAGGGGGCATCTTTCACTTCGTTTTAATTAGAAACGCAAGTTGACACAACGCCGTTCTGTTCAGTGGATACGCACGCGCCTTGCCAGAAGAAGCCGAGGGAAATTTAAAAAGAAAAGAAAAAAGAAAAAACGAACTCGTTTATTTATTTTTACAGTTGTTAACTTAAAAGAGTTCAAATCACCATTAGGGAGTATTATACGGCTTTCTTACAGATTTTTATTCGAAGAACGCCCTGGGTTTTATTTATTGCGTTCTTTCTTTTTAGATGGGGATAGAGAGACAAAATTCTTTAATAAATAATAGAATATGTCGAATTGCATCCGGATTAGGATTAGAATTAGCATCAGCAGTGGAAAATGATTCAAGAAAGCATTCTTATACAGCATCAGCCAAATAAAATAACGGCAAACATCCATTTCACCTCTCCATTCCCTGTAAAATTTCTCCATTTCTTCCTTCAATTTATTCTATGATATGCCTTCATTAATATCATTGATAAACATAGAAAACAATGGGCCCAACATCGAACCCCTGTGAGACTCCACTAATAACATTAGTCCATAAAGTGCAATGTCCATTGAACTGTGGTAGTAGGCCACAATTCCTCCACAGTCACGCACTAAATGTCCAAAGCGAATTTGGAACCAAAAGACCCCGTGCCAGCAAGCCGGCACCAGCACACACGCACAATCATTCCCTTTCACCCAGGAGACAGGACACCAGATGACGAAGAAATACCATAAGGAGAAAAAATTGGAGTTCGATAAAGGATACTGCTCGACCATGTCTCTATCCAGGGCGGCCCAATGTAGTCCATAAGGAGTAGAAGTCTTCAGTTAAATAGCAGCAGTAAATTTATCCAGAAACAGTTCTAGATGTAAATCTGTTAATCTGCAGAAGTCACTACTTGATGACGGTATTCTTGAGGTCATCAGGATAACAGAAGAGACAACAGGTTGTATTTTCATTTATGATCTGTTATTAATTTATTTCATTGCTTGCATTAACATTGAGGTTGAAAGTCTTCCTACAATTAAAAGCAGCATTGCCGAAGGTTTGAAGGCACTGGAAATTATTGAAAGATATGAGTTGCACCTCACATCCAGGAAGCAAATTTGTAACTGTTGCTTTAAGAACCGATGTTAGGTCCTCGTAAATGGAGCATTCAAAAAAGACAAAGGAAGAGTCTTCAGGAAGATCACATCGACAGGATGTGGTCGATTGTATTAGAAATTCTAAATTGGTAAAGTTCCGCGAATACACATGGAGTTGTTCCAGAGACCAAAAATGAGATCATTAATGGATACCGACAGGACAATGCGTTCGGTTTACAACCCGCGCTATAGGTTTTATTAAAAGAAGTTAGTACTAGGCTGGTACTGTGGATGGTTAAGATAAGCTTCCCCAACCCTCAACCAATTCATGCTCGTAAATCCCTCATGGGTAGCATGGGATCGCTGTCCCCCCGGTGTGAGGGAGGACAGCGGGTGGACAGACCCATGCTACCCACGCCTAATAGACTTTTCTACAACGTGGTTGAGTTGGTGGGTCTTAGGCGTGGGTAGCATGGGTTTTTCTCCCTTAAAAACTCGGGTTTTCATCCACCAAACAGAAAAATCACCTCAGAACACACAATGTACAGAAAGTATACCGAGCAATATACTACAACAACACCATGATAATGCGCTACTTCACAAGGCACCTTTTTTTTCAGGGTAGTTAAGGGGGAGGGGGGAACAAAGGACATAATGCACTATTTTCATATTATTGATCATCCACATTATATGTCTTTGTTCTCTCCATAACTTCTTTCTCTGTCCAAAGTTGAAATCACAGAGGGATGAAAAACAAAATTCTAAAAGTGCTTTGAACAGTGGAAAGAGGGTTGTTTAAAGTACACAGCTCCCATAAATTGGGCTCATTACTTTGGAGTTTCACCTAGTACTTCCAGTAATACAGTTTAATTTGATCACGTGTGTTGGAATATTGATAAACGAAGAGGTCCGTAGTTTGTGGGCCTGTGTGAGTCGCTGATTAGCGTGGCAAGAATGGACAAACACTTGCTCGATGTCTACCAGCTTTTTGGGTCGTTTGGAAGAATTTAATTTGTATCGACTTGGATCTCGTGTTTTCCAGAGTATCACTCGACTTCTTGTTAGTGTCAAAATATTTCGCAAACTTCTGACAAGTGTCCAACGAAGCCACCAACCCCGCTGACAGTAGAATGTTAATTTCCAGCTCGTGCCACGCAAGTAGCCTAACTGTACATCGCAAGGTGATGACGCCGCACGGTCTTCGACACTCTGTCGTTCCCGTTTGGTCGACAGGTGTGACCTGATTATTTGACAGCTCGCATTCCCAGCTAGGGGTTTTGAAGACGCACGATCTGGCACGATACTGCGGTTACTTTGTCTTTCTCTCTCTCGTCGAGGGGACAGTTGGAGCACTGGCGACAATGAAACGCGAGAAGGCTGACGGAATTGGTGCCGAAGTTTTTGTTGCTGTAACGAAGGAAGAATAGGGTCGCTCCATCCATTTGCTTCTATCAGATGGTTCTATTTACTCCGGCTTCATGGTTGGAGTGTTGGCTGACGTATCGCTGGCTAATTGATTGCCCACTCATTCAAATAAATGTTGTACCAACGAAAACTCCATTCGTTGCTAGCAGAAATACACCAAAATGCTTTCTATAATGAATCTCGAGGGAATGTCACATCGACATTGATGTCATCTAGCGGAGACTTCTTGTGTTCTTCTTTAATATGATAAATTTCAATTCGAAAGAGCCCCTATACAACAAGGAAGCCGTCTTGTATAAAGGCTCTTTTGAAAGAATTAAATACATTGATAAGGATTGTTGAAAGGACAATGATTCCAAACAGGAAACTTAGGTATCTTCAAGGATACATTTAGATTATCTGATTGGAAGTATTTCAGTTATTTACAATCTTCACTTAAACTTACACTGTTCACTTTAAAAATATGACAAACAAAAGCAGTTCTACTCCAAATGTTTTGTCCTGGACTGGAGAAGACTGTGAGCTATTTCAATAAATTCATCGAGGTCCGTGGAAGCATTGACAAGAGAAGCTGATCAGATCAGAAAACTGTTTTGATTGATGTTGATTAAGAAATGTAAGGAAGGTAAATTGTCTTGGGCCAACTACTGGAAGAACGTGAACAGAGAGAGAGAGAGAGAGAGAGAGAGAGAGAGAGAGATGTTGAAGTTGAGAGGATCCGTCCAATAAAGATTTGATGGAACAGTTTTAAAAAGTGCAGAGCCATGAGAAGTTCAAGCAGCTATAGTCCTGAAACAATTGCATAATTGCTTGCAGAATAGTCTGTGGTAGAACATCGATTTCCTTTTGGTATAGTAATTGATAAAGGTAGTAAAAAAGCCTTAAAAGAAAGATTGGACACAAACAGCATTACTGTGAAAACCAGAAAGTGCTGTGTGTTGTACATGACATATTGTTTTGGATTCTGTTGTGCGTTCTGGCTTTTGGCTGCAGGCCCCCTGGTGGGCACACCACCTTGTCCGCACACACAGCTAGGAGTTAGCCAAGTTGCCCATAGTTCTCTGGCTGGTCTTCGCCACGGTTTGAGCTTCCTGGAAAGGGACCAAGCAAAAGAAAATATGGAGTATAAGGAAGGCATCTCTGCAGGTTGGTGGGATTTCTCCCACCTAAGCGGAAAGTGAAAGAAGAGGGCTCTCGAGAGGGTGTGAAAGCCAGCCATGTATCAAGGGAGATACGTTAGATCGTCAGTTGGCTTGGAGAGGAAGTTCTGTCCTAGGTTTAGAGTTTGAAAATCGTACCCTGGGTCAACGTGAAACTACAGGGCTTAGCAATTCAAGCGACATGAGTGTCAAGTGCAGTAGGTAGAAGTGGTCACAATATAGGTGAAGATGGTCACAAGACATTCGAATCTGGTGGAGATGTTCAATTCTGAGAAGAAGGTATTGATCAGTGCATTTGTTCCAGGATGCTGTACCAGTGATCTTCTTCTGGCGAACACATCATGGCGAAGTCAGAGAAAGCATGGTACTTGTCTTCTTTTGATCACAAGATGTTCACTTCCTCTAGGCAAGGCATCTACTTTTATTATGAGCAATGCTCGCAGGTCCTCGTAGAGCGGGCAAACATAGAACAGGTGATCCCCGTCTTAGTTTTTACTACAAAGGCAGTGAGGGTCATCCCCGATATTCATAGAGGCAAGTTTGTGATTCATGGATCCTTGGCCTGTTATTAAGAATGTGGTGTCTAAATCTGCGCTCTACCATGCTGGAATTTTAGAGTAGATCTGGCCTATTTGTGGTAAGAATGTTCAATAGGTCCTTCTGTCCAGATGATCCAAAATACCTGAGGACACCTTCCGTGGTCTTGTGGATTTGCGCCCGCCGGGTTTAAGCAGTTATCACGGAAGAAGATCGCCCAACACGCTACTAGATAGGTTATCACAATGTTTTGGACACGAGTGTACTTTTTTTCCATACTGTTTTCATACAAAGACTGTTTTTTGTTTTGCTTTACGAAAAGTTGCAGGACTGTTGTAAAATAATTTGAACTCTAACCCTTCTTTTCTATAAATGTTTTGATTTTTGTTTTGTTTTATTATTTTATTTAGACTTATGCAGTCAAGGTCCATTTCCTTGCATTTGCAATTAATACATCAAAATTGCATTATATTACAACTCAAAGACTGGATCCATTGCACTGTTGTTAGGATCGCCGTTGTCTCCAAACCGGGTGGAAAAGACCTGAATTCGAGTCCCATTGGTGCGAGAAGGAATTTTTATGGACCGTTTACCAACGTGGCTGAGTTAGTCGGTCTCAAGCGTGGGAAGTATGGTTTTTAACCTCCCGAAACTCGAGTTTTTCATCCAGCAAACAGAAAATCGACCACAACAAAGCGATTAAAACATGGAACTGAACCTCTGATTGCAGCCACGTTGGGAAAATAGAAAGAGGAATAAAAGAAAAGGGCAGGAGTATTTACACCATCTATTTCTCCTCTGCCTTAATTAATATCAATTACTTTAAACTGAACCAACTGCCAAGTCGAGTCCAACTGAGGACTGGATCAACCCTTGAAGAGATCCTTGGGAAAGTGAGTCACATCAAATAGATTCGCTTGAGATATCGCTTTTTATCCCCTCGTACACTTTTCTTTTGTTCCTGTATCCATTTCCCTGACGTGGCTGCAATCACACGTGTCCAAAGTATTGATCAAGATTCGGAAACCCAAAAAATGCCCGTCTGACTGTTAACGAAATGGCAAAAGACTTTTTTTCTAATTACTTTTCCTGACGTTCTCGATATTCTCCGTTCTTCGTTCATGGTGGAAGCGATCGCCGTGTGATATCTGAATGAATGCCATCTATTCTTATCTCTATAGCAACAAACAAACGCGGAGGTAGACAATGTGAAAGCCACCCTAGTAAAAAAAAAATCTGTTGTGAGATAAGGAATGTAACACATTGTCTGTGTGGCTCATTCAGATAAAACACGCATAGGAAGAGAGGGGAAGGGGAGGGACGGAGGCAAAAAACACCTTTTAACAAGATGGAGATGGAAATGGCAGAATGATTGCATAAAATGTTTAGTCCTAGCTTTTCTTAATACGGGATATCAAGCAGATGGTTTATCTTATTCAAAATGAGTCAGATAAGCCCTCACCTAGAAATATTTGAGATTGGGATTTGAAAAGTTGGTAATTTCATCCTTCTCTTTGTAGATTCTATCACCAGCTGCACATTTTAAACATCTGTGGATTAGGTCTTTGAGACCACTCGAATAGACCACGTTGAGCTGAAAACTAGGCTCCCACTTCATTAATTACCGCCTCATCAGTCAGAAATCTATGGCCTCGTAATCTGGCTGCGTCTCTTCAACTTGATAGCCTCTCTTAACTTTTCCAGGAAGTTGCAGTAGTACTCCCTAGTAATACTGTTCCCTTTTGGAAAGGTATGGATGATACCTTTTGAGTCCTAGAGGACTAACAACATGACCTTGGCAGATAATTGAATCTTGGCTTTTTTGGTGGTTGGCAAAGATGAACGTTTCCAATGTTTGCTCATCTGTTTTGTTTCTAATCACAGTGATGTATCCAGCATTCATTCATCGATAAATTCGTCCAAAAATCATCAGGATTCTCTTTACAAAACTCTAGTATTGTGCGGAAGACCCTTTCGTTTGGACTTTTTTGAGAAGGTGTCGACAATCTTGGAAATCATTGGGCTGCTACCTTAAACATCTAAGGAACTTATGCATCATAGTGCATTCCTCTTCATGTAAGTTAACCAATATGCTCAACGCTATCTGTCCCAGAAGTACACATGCGTCAGAGGTTATCGTTTGTTTTCTACGTACCCAATACATACAAAATAATGGGGACGGGCCAACACACCCTACCACGAGGAGGTAGATCACTGTTATCTATGCTCACCGTTCACGTAGTTCTGTTACTTAAATGGACAATCACACTTCCAAGACAATGACATCTCATCAGTATACCATCAAGAGTCCTAACAGAGTCCCACAGAAGGCCGTTGCCCTATTACATTTTGAACTAGTTCTACTGGTCCAATCAGTCAAACTGGTCCATTATGCCATTCTACAATAGGAACTAGAGGCTCATGTTGTCTGTTTGTCAGTATTCGTGGAGAAAATTCACACCTGCTAAGGATTGTGATATTATACCACCAACATCAGACTCAAGGTGCCTGCACGCAGAATAGTCCATCAGCTGTGGAGACCTGAGAAACAATTATAGTATCAGATGATTCAGAGCAGTTGTTAAGGAGACCATTGATGCTTTCCGCGCTGAGAAATTGGGTCTCCAATGGAGGTTTAGACCACCTGACGAGCCTGTTGATTTGAGTTGTGGTTGCTTCCTCGATGGATGACCTGTGATGCTCTGGTGTTATCGTGGCTCCAGCGACTGTACGTGCAGACTGATTGAGCTATTACTCTTTACTGTTAACTGCTGTACTGTTTGGAACTGTTCAGGTTTGAGGGAAAGTTGACTTCTTCATTGTGACCACAATTCCTGGTTTAGACTTCTACTTCCTGGACTGGTGGGTCTGTGTCAATTGGATCTTTGGAGATATCATTGATGGAGATTAAAGTGAGATCGAATTGATCCTCTAAGAAGTAATATACGATAATTGTACATCAACGTTGCTCAGTAGTCAGCAGGCACCAAGGTCCCCAAGAAAGCTGGTTGGGACCGAATACTACAATTAATTTTAAAAAATAATATTCATTATGGTCTGTAAGCTTATGATCAGATCAGCGGGAAGGTTTATATATTCAAGGCAACGTGTGCTTGTTCACCTCCTTCAGTTAGAGAGACAGACTGGATTAACCTGAACGAATCTTCTAAGACAGCTGCGAGAGTCTTAACCGCCCATCTGAGATAGTGCAGCAACAATCGATCGGCAGATGAGAGATCCTTCACAGCAGCAAACTTATTATTAGTGCAATACACGTTTTCAAATGGATCATCACTCAGCGTTCGAGAGCTTTAATTTTAGTGGCCAGGTCAAATGACACGTTTCCTCCTCTTCGCCTAATTTTCATAATGGACGCACTGCCTGCTTGTATCTTATTCTGCCAATTTCTAAGTAACTGCGCGATATCTTGAGCGACATCTATTAAGATCTTCACTCTCCATTATCTCCCGTCTGTTGAAGTGGCCCTGAAAGTGTGAAGAGCACCTTTCACAACTCATTCAACCATAGTGCATTTCGAATTCCACCGGTTTCTCCACCAAGCAAAGCTTCTAAACGAAGACGATGTCTTTTCTGGAAGCCAAACACAGAGATTTCCAGTATTTGAAGTGATGGCAGCTTTCAGATGAGCACTGATTGCATCCAAGTTTCAATAATTGAGGTGAATCCATCTGGCATTATATCATGGATTTTCCAGTTATTATTCAAACACTGCCTAGGTCATAATAACGCTCTCTCTCTCTCTCTCTCTCTCTCTCTCTCTCTCTCTCTCTCACCTTAATCGGATAATCTAGCCAACCTCAACAATCCCTCGTGGATTTCTGTAATAAATCTGTGGTTTCATGAAATTCTTCGTGAAGTGTCAGTGTTTTCAGGAGCAGGGCAAGAGCGTGTATGACAGGGTCAAGCGAAGCCATTCCTCCTATTGACCTAGGTAACACAACACACGCACGTTACCTCAGAGAAACGCGCGTCGTTGAATTAAACCAGATCGTACACGTCACCTCCGCGAGCCCAGTCTCCCTGCATTGACGTCCGGTGGTCGTCGTAAAGGGTGGGTGGGGTGGGTGGGGGGGATGTTAATCCATATATTTGCGCACGAAAGTCGAAGACGACAGAGCGGCGGATTTGTCTCCATCATTAAACAGGAGGTGTAATTAAAATGCGCGTGTTGGCGGTTGGCGAGTCCATCTCTGGACGCTGTTATGGACGCGGGGCGCTAGTTGTATCAATTAATGTTTGCCCGCCATCCCTTTTCGGAAGATGTCGGAGCGTGTACAGTGCACGTGTCTCCAGGGATGACGGACATGATCCGCAACGGAAGGACGAATCAGTGTCGGCGATAAGATTTTGATTACTCTTGAATTTATTAACGATGTCGTGGCATCTGGCATTAAACACTGCTCGCACGTGCTACGGAGGATCCCCTCTACGTAATTAGCTATCGTTATCTATCCGGCAGGGACGCGCTCACACGAGCCTGCATGAATAGCAGTTGCACAAGTGGCGCTACCTGGTCACATATTAAATAAGCTGCAGTCTGTTAAGTGGTGTACCCCAAGGTGCTATTTTTTACAATTAGCGTTACACCTATAAAACATCACGAGAAGTTGCACGATTAGCAAGGAACATCACTGGAGTCGCAAGGTCGGTAAGCTAAGGAAATATAAAACATCACGATGAGTTGCAGGATCAGGAAGGAATATCGCTAGAGTAGCATCTGGAAACATCACTAGAATCGCAGGATCGGTAAGCAAAGGATCTATAACATATCACGAGACTAATAGCCTCGTCATATGTTATAGAACATCACGAGGAATTGCAGGATCGGCAAGGAACATCATTAGAGTAACATTTAGGAACATCACTAGAGTAGCGTCTAGGAACATCGCCAGAGTAGCATCTAAGAACATCACTACAGTTGCAGGATCGGCAAGATAAGGATCTTTAAAACATCATGATGAGTTGCAGGATCAGAAAGGAACATCGCTAGAGTAGCATCTAGGAACATCGCTAGAGTAGCATCTAGGAACATCACTAGAATCGCAGGATCGGTAAGCAAAGGACCTATAACACATCACGAGACTAATAGCCTCGTCATATATTATAGAACATCACGAGGAGTTGCAGGATCAGCAAGGAACAGCATTAGCGTAAAACCTAGCAATATCGCTAGAATATAGCATCTAGGAACATCACAACAATAGCATTAAAAACACCACTAGAGTAGCATCTAAGAATATCGCTAGAGTTGCAGGATCAGAAAAATCAGGATCTATAATACATCAGGGACTAATAGCTTCGTGATGTTTCACAGAACATCACGAGGAGTTGCAGGATCAGCAAGGAACGCATTAGAATAGCATTTAGGAACATCACTAGAGTAGCATATAAGCATTTACTAGAGTTGCAAGATAAGCAAGACAAGGATCTATAGAAAAATATGAGGTGCTGCAGGATCAACTAGGAACATCACAAGAGTAGCATCTAGGACCATCACTAGAGTAGCATCCAAGAGCATCACTAGAGTTTCAGAATTACGTAACTAAGGATCTATAAAACATAACGCTCAACAAGGAACATCATTAGAGTAACATTTAGGAAAATCACTAGAGTAGCATCTAAGAACATCACTGGAGTTGCAGGATCAGCAAGATAAGAATCTATAACATACCTCGTGGTGTTTTATAGAACATCACGAGGATTTGCAGGATCAGCAAGGAACGTCATTAGAAAAGCATCTAGGAACATCACTAGAGTTGCAAGATCAGTAAGATAAGGATCTATCACACATCACGAGGCTAATTGCCTCGTGTTGTTTTATAGAACATTATGAGGAGTTGCAGGATCGGCAATGAACATCATTAGAGTAGAATTTAGGAACATCATTAGAATAGCATCCAGGGCCATCACTAGAGTAGCATCTGGGAACATCACTGGAATTGCAGGATCAGCAAGCTAAAGATCTATAAAATATCAGGAGGCTAATAAACTCGTGATGTTTTATAGATCCTCTTTATGAGGATACAGACGTTTAATGCGGCGTTTACAGCAGCGCCCTCTGTCGATTAAATGGAGAATTAAAAATCATTATTTTCTTAAATGTTTCCCCGGGAATGAAGGTCATCGCATCACTGCTCCCTTAATATTTTTGTTCCAAAAAATGCTCTCAAAAGTTTTTCCACTTAGGAAGTTGCACAAAGAACTTTTGAACTCTGTCTTTCACTCTCTTTAACTTCAAAAGAGCGTAATGTTGCTGGAGCGAGGAAAAGCCAATCATGGCAGCGAGTATTGTGTCTCTTGTAGGAGCCAACCGATTGTCTTAGGGTTAAATGGGGCACATCGCGTTTCCATTGCGTTCTGTAGTGACCCTACAATTAGCGAGACAGGTAGATTAAAGCAGCAGTAATCTTGCTGGCTCTTCGATAGTTAGAGCATTATCGTAACCATGGCAATTCAAACGAAAGCCAATCTTCAGAATTAAGCATTGTTCCTCCTAAGAGGGCATGTTAGAGTAACCGTAATCGTTGAATAATTAATATTCACACTTTAAAACAACCAAACTTGAGTTTGCAGCTTTCTCTAAGAGTTCAACCTCTGATGAAAAGTCTCCAAAAAAACATCTGACATGTGTCTAAACTTTTTTTTTAGCACAATCCATAAAAAATAGTTTTAAAGGGCCTTGTTTTCGATAAACTCAAGCGAGAGAGAGAGAGAGAGACGATTTGAAACTTTTATAATAAAATTAATGGTTTTTCCAGACCCAACATTTTAACGAGATCTCGTTTTGCATTCAACTCCCCCTCCACAGCCCTCCCCTTCTTTCCCCAATAAAAGGTTTGTCCCGCGTAAGAATTAATTTAATTCCAACTCGCGAGTTCCTTTTTTTTTTACCCTGGAGGGAGTAAGAATGAGAGGAAAACCTGAACACACCTGAACACCCCCTTCCCCAACTTTCCCTAGGTCATTAACGAGCTCTGAACAGACTCCGTTATCGCCGAAAGAGAGAGAGGGAGAAAGAGAGAGAGAGAGAGAAATTACTGTTAATGTCTTTTCTTGCTGTGGATTAAATGACACATAGAGAAGGGAAATCAATAGATTTTTGGCGGTGGCGTCTTGTCTGCGTCTCCTAATCATGCAGCTCCTCCCTGGTGGCTTCGTGTTAGTCACTAGGTTATCGAGGAGGCTGCTAGACCTCTGGCGAACAGAGATGGCTTTTGTTGACCGCTCCAAGTGATGATGAATGGACTGTCAGCAGAGTTGGAATAGTCAGTTACACCTACACCTGAATATTCACTCGCAAATAACCCGGAGCGTGTAGTATTGTATGACCGCGTTAGAGGGCGTTACCAGTCTCTACTTGGAGACCTGTCAGAAAACAATGATCGCTCTTAACCGTTCGTC
Organism: Mastigoproctus giganteus; assembly: GCF_048544385.1. NCBI lineage: Eukaryota > Metazoa > Arthropoda > Arachnida > Uropygi > Thelyphonidae > Mastigoproctus > Mastigoproctus giganteus. Next base: position 268,159,154 of record NC_143575.1, on the reverse strand, counting down.
CAATGCCGAAGGCGACGTCCACAGAGAGTAGACGGCTCTTGGAGAGATAGAAAGAGAGTGGTGATGAACCAAGTGGGTGGTGAATGCTTCCCACTTCAATGACATAAAAACCTCTTTGGTTCTGGTCACACAATAGCAGTCTTTGGACATCTAAGAGAAACACAATCGGTTTCTCAATTTAAGGTTCAAATTTGCCACTGATGAAATTCCGAGGGAGATCTAAAGATCTAAATTACTTCGATGGGCAACTCGTACCATTTAGAAAAATTGCACTACTTTATGGAGAGTACCTTCTAGAATGGTTAAAATCGTTGAGGTATCCAGTTAAAATGCAACCCAGTTTAAAAGAAAAGATTGTTTACGTTGTAGCTACAATCACTGGCCCAAAAATTAGAAACCTTCATTTAGTATCTAGTAGGATATTTACCAGCTGCTATATTATGTTTGGTAGAGAATTCCGAAACCAAATTGCTCTTTACAACATTCTAAGTTGGATTCAGATCTGGAGAATTAGGCGGCCAGGGTTGACGTTGGAAATCTTGGTATGTTCCTTCCAGCCATTCATACAATTTTTTTCATGGATAGTTGCGTTCTTGTTTTGAAAGACTGCATTGCAATCCGGTTGGTCCGATTCAACAGAAAGATATTCAGTGGAGGTAACAAGACCTTATAACGATGTCAGCGGGGACCCAATCCCTACCGAGAGAACACACCATACTGTGATAACAACTTCAGCTGTGTAAGTGATGAGACAGTCTCGATGCATGGCTTCATGGGTTGTACGTCATACTTTCACCCTACCATGGTGCAAAATTAGTTTAAATTGAGACTTTCCAGACCACATGATATTTTTCCATTATTCCACAGTCCAGTCTTAGTGCTGGAGGCATCACTCCAGTGGAATCTTTAGTTTTTTACGTATGTGACTAGATCCTACATTCTTCAACTACATACCACATCCCAGATTCTTCAATTCTGGCTGCATAGGAAGGAAAGTGCCATTTCCAACCGGAAATTACTCCTTCTTTCACTAAATTGAATTTTTCATTGGCTGCCCACTGGACCTTCCATTCTGACCCACAGTTCCATTTAAATTCCTGCATTCTCGTTCTTGGAATAGCCATCCTTCTGCCGCATTTCTTCCTTTTAGAGCTTCATTCTCTTTTACTCGTCCATTCCCTGTACAGATTTGAGACGGTTGCTTTCAACACACCACTAATTTCCATTGTGTTTTAAATTGAGTCATCTTTCTGAAAATAGGAAGGATCATCTGTTCCATCAATGAATCGACTAAGAAGCCCAGAAAATGCACACAGGATTTATCTCATATCAACGAACCTGTGATCATACATCTGATAAACATGCAATCTAAATTTTTGGCCAGTGAGTGCATAACCCATTAGATATTGAGAAGACGAAGGTTATGAGAATAGGAAGAGAAAGGCTGAGTCAAATATTGAAATAACAGTAGAGAGAAAAGAACAGAATACCAATAAAAGTATTCCCAAATACCTACACACCCTCAACTGTATTTGGGAAGCTTCAGAATATGTTGTTGTTGTTGTTGGGTTTAGGAGCATCAGCGACTAAGGCCATATTACTCCGCGAATATTGTCTGTGTTCTGTGGTCGATTTTCTGTTTGAGACCGATTAACTCGGCCAAGTGGTGAAAGAGGCCCATAAAAATTCCTCGGGTCATCAATAGGACTCAAACTCAGGTCTTTTCCACCCAATGGAGGAGAAGACGGCGATCTAGTGTCCTTTTTAGCTCAGACATTCTCGCATTGCAGGTACCCAGCCACCCATCAATGAGATGGCAATAACCATCGAAACGTAAGTCTGAATTATGGTCGCGCATTACTAATAAAGAGCAAGATAATTCTCCAATGAGGTGTGCTGCTCATTACTCGCGTGGCCTTGAGCAGAAACTACTTTTCAAAGTGTTCTCTGAGAAATATTAGCCTCCCGCAAATTAAAAATGGCGTCTACCTTATTTAGAGATGCGTTCCGAGGTAATTATTTGGAAGAGGGATTTTTAGTTTTCGAGTATTTTAATGGATCTCTGTTAGCCTTTTGATGGACTGTGGATGGTATCTGAAGTGGCAAGTTTCTGGGTGTAGTCGGTGGTCAGTTTTTAATTATGTGTAACACCGCACCTCCTTAATGTCATTAGCCCTAATTAGCTCTAAGTTATAATTAGAATGTTTTTTGCAGCGAATATCTGGGTAGCGTTTTTCACTCTTCGCACTATTCCTTGCAGAAAATCTAATTATATGAAATAATAATGTTTGCAGTAGCGATAAAAACGACCCTTTCGGAATAATGAACGACGCCAAAACTGCTTCGGGGGTTATTAGGGGGAGAAGAGGCAATTGATGCAACGAGAAGGTGATTAATGGTGCCTTTGCCCAGTGTGAATACTATAGATAAACAATAGACGCCACTGTTCCCAGTATTCCTCGCATTTGCTTGTATGACCACGCAGTAATTAACTGAACTTTGACTCAAATTGGTGACGTCATCCACAGTAGATGACATCGATGTTTCTGGAGAAATAGCATTGGTACAGATAGAGCTCCTTTTCTATTCTTTGGACTCATCAAGTCAAGTTCAGCTTTCAGTAAGACACCTTCTTTTGGTAGGCCCTCCCTTCAGAAATTCCAGATTCCTTTGCTTCCAGGATTTATATAATAATCAAAATCCAACGTTCAACAGCATTTAATGTAGATCTCTCACTCAGGAGGAATTATTAATTGTCTCCATTTACGAGCACGTTGTTGCAGACACTTAAAGGATTGGGTGCTTGCGGGCTTCACAGGTCGAATAGATCCCTGGACCACAAGTCAAAATCAAAATGATTTATCCAGTGCATCGATGATACTATTTGGGAAAGTGCCTCTTGAAAGATGAGAGCTTCTGCAGATTTCTGGGAGTTTTCAATGGGATCTTCCAGCCGATGACCCGACTTTGAAAAAATCGAGACCGCTGCAGCAGAGATCATGTCCAATTGTGATTTTCTCCCATATGGTAAGTGCTGGACAGGAGTGTTCAGGTGGTTGATGCAGAGCTCTGATTTAGAAGTGGTGTAAGGAAGGTGAGCCCAATTTTTGGCCCACTTCACGACCCAGAATTCTAGATCCCAAAGACTCTTCAGGCTAGATTTGGGAGCAGCGGATCAGATTTCCATGGCACGCTCCAGGACAGATCTGAAATAATGGAGGAGGAATTTTCGGATTGTCTCTATATTATTTACAGTGGTCAAGTTTTATGTCCTAGAACCCGGAGCGCTGTTGAGAGTAGTTACTGGAACTGGATCTGTAGGTCAGAGCTCTCGTGGGTTGGTAAAATCGCCATCCTCCCCCATACTTGGTGGAAAAGACTTGAGTTCGAGTCCTGTCCAGTGAGCTGAGGAATTTTTATGGGCCTTTTTCACTGCGTGGCTAAGCTAGTCGGTCTCAGGCGAGGGTAGCATGGTTTTTTCTCCCGGAAACTCTGGAAAGTTTGCAGTGAGGAGCACATGGCTCCTATAAGCTGGGTTGGTGGCAAATAGTTTGAGGATCAGCATTAAGTTTTTCAATTCTGTGACCCATCTGATTCAATAGGAAACGGGTGACCAATTTAGCAGTGAATACTGATCTTCTGTCTTCAACCAGTTTCGGAAGTCTCCTTTGACCCAGTTTTTGTCCCATTGCCGTTGTCAGTTGTAGAGGGGGAAAAATTAAATTTATGGGCAGTCCACTTGACCAACCAGTATTCTTCGGCATAAATGCACTTCACGTTATGAACACTCGATGTCCAGATTTCTGTCGGATTCGGCATAGAGGAAGGTGGAGCTAGCAGAAGGTGATGACACTACACTAGCCAGAGCTGAAAACAATGCCTAAGTCTCATTGCGAAAATTTAGTATTTGGGATCCATGTGTCCTGGATTGATTCTATTTAGTATCTTTAAATCATCGGCATAGCATACGATGGTGGTCCTGTTTTCAATGACCACATGTTCACAAATGTCCATTCTGGTCATCCTATTTAGTATGAAACTACAAGAACCGGAATTCATCAAACAAGCCAATGTTTTACCAATCTTCCACTATCTAGTGCTGATGTTCCTGAGTCCACTGTAACCATACCTTGTATTTAACTAACTGTAGCCGTTCTAATACCCTGGACATGTCTTGTTAGCCTCCGTTGACCTCTCGCAAGACCTACTTCCGACCAGATATTGACTGTTGGTTGGTTATTTGTTTATTGATATAAACTCAATGCACCCTAGACACAGTCCTAAGTGAAAAAAGCCACCAGGATTGCACTTTTCCAGGTAATAATACTAGCACGTCTGGCACTATCATCCCACGTTCAAAGTCATTGAAATGTTTGCTGCCCTACAGATAGAAGAAAGATAATATCTGGATGGTGTTTGTGTTATCTTTTCGCGCATTGTGGGAAAATACACGATGGTGAGGTTGTGCACAGCTTTTCGTGTTTGATATCACCACAAAAAGCTTTGGGTGAAACCAGAACTAACTGAAAACCCATAAAAGTGACACGCACGCACGCACACACAATGAACATGTCGTGATTGGCAGTGGACAGTTTGGTTTGTGCTAATGACTCTACTGGTTTCTTCCACATGACACGCAAACATGTGGCCAGACAATAAAAAAGAAAGAAGGATAAACGAAAGCAGACAATAAAATTGGATGGGTACGATGAGGAAGATGGTGGAACGGGTGAGGGTGTCGTGGTGGTCAGGATGTGGTGGCCACAAGGGTATTCCACTAAAATCGAAGTCCTCCAGATTTGGGAACAATTAGAGGAGGTTTTCTTCTGGGAATTCTCTGCTTTTTCTACAAAGATTATTTCCTAGGAAAGGGAGACCAAATTGATGAACAGAAAGATGCAACAGTGTGCTTGGTATAAGAGAGAAAGAGAATAAAAAGATAATGGAAGAGTGAGAAAATATAAAATAAAGTGAAAGACAAAGAACAAGATAATGAAAGATTAAGACTGGAAGACAGATATATATAGAGATGGGAAGAGAAAAATTAAAGGAGGAAAATGTTGGGTAGCACAGTTGGAAGAATCGCTGTCCTCCCCACACTGGGTGGAAAAGGCGTGAGAAATTTTTATGGGTCTTTTTCACAACGTGGCCGAGTTAGTCGGTCTCAGGAGAGGACAGCATGGTTTTTTCTCCAGGAAACTTAGGTTTTTTATATAGCAAAGAGAAAATCAACGACAGAACACACGCAATTTATACACAGTATACACGGAGCAATATGGCCCTAGTTGCTGATGCCCCTATAACAAAAACAACAACAGTTTTAAATGAGTGGTACTTATAATTTGAATGGTGGTAACAATCCAATTCAGATGGAATACTCTTGGATCTCTTTCGCATGTAATTTGGTTTCAATCAATGCTAAACAAATAAATGAAAGATAAATAAAAATGTTTATAACCATAAAAGTTCTCTTTTTTTTTTTAATTTATTTTATCTTTCTGTTTATTGTTTTTCTTTTCTTCTGTGGTTTGAGTGATGCGTATTTTCTTCCGGCGTTGGTCTTTGCAGCAGAGAGCTGCAATGCGGCCGGTAATTAAGAGAATTCCATCACCTCGATACCTTGTTGAACACACGCATCCCACGAAGCACCCTCTGTCATCCCTGCGCATCCCAGTATTCACTTTTCCCCCCAAACAGTGATCGACATCAACGACACCATCTAAATAATGCCCTAAAAAAACATTGTCTGCCTCCCTCCTCCCGAGCACACCACCCACTTCCCAAACAACTTTGGTGTGTTGACGTCAGAAGCCTTGTTGTGTGTTTTTTCGGCATCCGTCAACCAGCTGCTCCTTGGTTCTCGTCTGTATATTTTTGCTTAGCGGTGCCGCCCACAGGCTGACGGACGCTGCGAGATGATCTCATTGAAAAGTGATTATGCTCCTCATCAGGAGAAGGATCGCTTGCACATGTTGTTGTCTTATCGGCTCATACTTCGCCTGTTGGTTGGCCGGATATCTTAAACACATTAAATCCCCTTGGGTGACGGGACGTGAAAGGATGGACTTTTAATAGCGCCATCTATGGACGGATGGAATGAGTAAAAGTTAAAGGAGTAGAGAACTTCGATATCCCCATCCTTTGTTCTAAAAGTTGCATAAGAATATCGTTTAGGGTGTTAATCTTCTTCAATTTAAGAAGAAAATTCTACAAACATGAAGCTTAACTCATTGAGTGACCCAGATTCGAAATATTGATATTCTGAGAAAATCAAATTTAAATTTTCTCTCTAAATGAGTTCCCAAAGTGTAGCGTATCTTTCGATTTTTCAAACTGGGTGGTCAGCTTCTTTCCTCTCTCGTAATTCTTTGTGTGAAAAACCTCTACATCAAGTAATGCTGGAATTGTCCAAGGTTCTATTCTTTGATCCATTTCTTTCCTTTTCTATATTAATGATCTTCTTCCACTAACTGGAAATCCTGTCCATCGTTTTGGTGATGGCAGTACACTACATGCCACCTTCCAGTTCGACAACTTCTGTTCTGATAACAGTTATAATTTGTTGTATATCTATCAACAGTTCCATCCAGCTGATCTCGAGTAGAGAAAATAAAATCTGGTAAACTGCAATCCTTGTGAAACAATTTTGTCTTATTGTCTTACAAAAAAGAATCGCAAAATCGAAAAGGAATATTAGAGGCTCACAAAAAAATCTAAAATTTACAACAGAATCAATGTTTCTAAAAAAGAATCACAAAAAGAATCGCAACAGGATCTCAGCAGCTCACAAAAAATGGCAAAATCTTAGTGTTTCACAAAATCACAAATGGATCTTAATGTCTAGAAATAGGAATCACAAAGCCTTAAAAGAATCTCAATCTCACAAAAAATAATCACACGATCTCAAAAGAATCTGTGTTACCAAAAAAATCACAAAATCTCAAAAGAATCTGTCTTACAAAAAATCATAAAATCGCAAAAGAATCTTAAGCGTCCCAAAAAAAAATTCACGAAAGCACAAATGAATCTTAATGATCCGCAAAAGGAATCACAAAGTCACAAAAGAATCTAATCTCACAAAATATAATCACAAAAGAATTTGTCTTACCAAAAAAATCATAAAATCTCAAAAGAATCTTAATGTCTCATATCCAAAATCCAAAATGAATCTTAATGTCTCGCAAAGGGAATCAAAAAATCACAAAAGAATCTCAATCTGACAAAAAATAATCGCAAAATCGCAAAAGAATCTGTCTTACAAAAACTCACAAAATCGCAAAGGAATCTTAGAGTCTTATAAAAAAATCCCAAAATCCTAAATGAATCTTAAGTCTTGCAAAGGAAATCCCAAAATTACAAAAGAACTTCAATCTCACAAAAAAAAATCACAAAATCGCAAAAAGAATTTCAATCTCACAAAATATAATAACAAAAGAATCTGTGTCTTAGCAAAGAAATCACAAAATCTCAAAATAATCTGACTAAAAAAAATCACAAAATCGCGAAGGAATCTTAGTATGTCACAAAAATTACAAAATCACAAAATAATATTAATGTCTCGCAAAAGGAATCACAAAATAATCTTAATTTCTCGCAAAAATAATCACAAAAGAATCTCAGTCTCAGAAAAGTTACAAAATGGCAAAAGAATCTGTTTTACAATTAAAATCACGAAATCTCTAAAGACTGTCTTTTGAGAATTTGTCTTTTTGAGAAAAATCACAAAATCGCCAATGAATCTTAGTGTCTCACAAAATCACAAATAGATCTAAATGTCTCACAAAAAAGAATCACGAAATCAAAAAAAAACCAATCTGTTGCTCCCAAGCTCATCTACGAGATCCAGGCTTATAGACAAAGCAGATATCTTAGTGGATAACCGTCTAACCTTCTTGACATAACAACATCACAAATATTGCTTCTTCTGCATCAAAAAATCCAAGTTTTCGATTTCGCTCTTGGAGTGACTTTTCTTCTGAACAGTTACTCGTACAAAGCTGAAATCCATCCTATCATGCAATATTGTTCCCACATCTGAGGAGATGTCCTCGCAGCTGCTCTTAAACTCCTTCCAAAAGAGGGAAGAGGGAAGGGAAGAGAAGGAAGATGGAAGAAGACATTAATGATTTCTCACAAATGCACTTCACTCCATATGACACAGATTTCACTTTGTGCTTCATGTTCTTATCTATAGATATTTCCAAGGACTTTATGAGGACTTAGCAACTCTAATTACACTTCTTTTCAAACGATTCCGAATCCAGGCATCAAGCAGTCAACTTCCACTTACAGGTTCAACTCCAAACTCACGGAAATAATTTTTTTTCTCTTTATCATCTCTCCTTTCTCTCTGTGGAGACCATTACACCCTTTGGTTCTTGTCTTAATTTCCAAATTTCAAACCGAAAAAACAAATCGAAATGATATCAAAAATGTCTCAAAAAGCTCTTAAACAAAAAGAAATTGGGAACTCGATTTTTGAGAGAAAAACTTGATGGTAATAAAATCTGAGAAGGACAGTTAAAATGGAATTGTGTTGACTGGTGGCGTTTAGTGCGCAGAGTGGCGCCATCGTGTGGCCTATCAGACGTATCTAATGGCTCGCTACTTGACTGACTGTGATTTCCAGTGAGTCATTAGCAGGTTGCTTGTTTTATGCGTCCCTCTTGTCTCTTTTAATTACTTCGCTCCCAAGGCTCATAAAAGGCCATTTCAAAAAGTGCCCTTTTCTATTCAGACGGCGAATTTGCTCATCGTTTAAGGCAGTCTCTGTTTTTTCTCCCGTTTTAATTCTTTCTGTCTCTCTCCTTTCCACCGCTTCATTAACCGATCCCAGAGGTGTCGTTTGGCTCATTCCGCGAACTTGTTCAACAATTCACTGCTTTCAGCACCGCCTGTTTATCGCCTGGCCGGGAGGAGCTTTTGGAGCACGCATTGAGAAGATACTACGTCTTCCACATACAAGCGTACATACATATACATAAATCCTAAGTCTTATTGCTCAAGCTGCAATTCGATTTGCCACGCCGCTTTCTTTTTCTTCCTTCTTTTACTACTTTTTAGGAGGCACTGTCTTCTGGGAGCATGCAAAGCCAAACCCATCATTTAAAAGCTACATTCAAGATGTAATCACTACACTGTTTAGCCGAATACCTAAAAAAAAAAATCCGATTGTCTTGAAAGTGGCCATAGTCACTAGGGGACCATAGGCGCCCCGGAATCTGCACTTATTGTTTGGTAATATGGTTATACTTATACATTGTGAGGTGAATAATGGCCATAGCATTCGAATTTCCTTTTCCAGTAGGTCTCAAACATGATCAATCGGGTTGAGATCGGCTGAATTAGGTGATAATGAGCAGAAGAAGAAGAAGAATTCATTGCCTTCCTGAAACCAGTTAGCAATCTACCAGGCCTTATGGCAATGTGCTTTGTCCTGTTGATAGACACCGGAGTTCTCTGGATACACAGTCACCAGATAGGAGTGTACTTGGTTAGCGATGATTAATGGTGATAAGAGGACTCAGGGCACGCCCCGAAAAGAAAATAGTCCCCAAACCATAACACTAATGCCTCCATCCTACCGAAAACAGCAACAGTGCATTCATGTGCCATGGCCTCATGTTGCTTTCTCCAAATATGAATACGCAGCATGATAGAGGTGGACTCATCAGACCAGAAACAGATTTCCATTTGTCGGTGGTCCAGAGTTGGTGCTGACGTGCCCATGTAAGGTGCAGCTTCTTCATTCTTGTAGTGCGCATGGGAACCCTTGATATCCCTCAACTTCCACAGCCTATATGAAGTACAGTGAATGTTGGTCTTGCCCTTTCAAAGCTGTATTCGATGGTTAGTTTTGAAGGCATTTTGTTCTGTTGGTGTACACCAAGACGAATTAGCTAAGCAATTTAAATCCTTCTGACCTCAGAAGAATAAATGGAGGACGGAATAATCCTCCTAACTTCATATAATCAAAAGGCCAAATAGCGCAGGGATACTTTATAAATTTTAAAAATCTAAAATTCTTTTGGTTTTGACTCAAAGAAGGTGGCGAGATCTGAAACCCCCCAGAATAACTGATGGAGAAAATCATACTCCCTCGGCTTGAGTTCATTAAAAATGAGTTGCCCAACAACCACTTTTTATGTGGCACTACTGTGTACACATTCTCCAATGCCACAGTTTCCCAGTTGAATGATCAATAACGCTTAACCTCAATATCTACCACTTCTGGTTGTGGAGTTAACTAAAGACCTGATTGGAGAACCATTCAAATTCTGGCAGACTTTATAAGAGCATTACCAAGTTATAAACATTCCATAGAAATATTGAGAGAAATATTTGGCACGTTTGGGTGCTTTTAGAATACTACCACAGAGGTATTCAACAGAATCCAATCTCAAAGATATTTTGGCTTCCAGGAACTTTGAACCGCGTGCGCCTCAGCATCAAACAAGCTACCAGATAGTAGTAATACTTGTTCAGTGCTAAGGATAGTTTATTTACTTTATTTATATTCCCAGATGTAAACAAATCAATATTTACGAAGATTATAGTTTTAATTTTGGTTTCAATTAATAAATCTCTACAATATTTAATTATAAAAAGACTAATTATGTTAATAAATTCCTTTCTTATTCTATTTCTCGAGAATTTCATAAGAATTTAAGATTTAGAAACGAAGACTAAAAATATTCAGATTTAACTCCACGCGAATCGTGGAATAAACCACAAATGGAATAAACCACAAATATCCTTTCCATCGCGTAATTAACTGGATTTTTAAATAATTAGCATTTATTTGCATAGTAAAATTGGATAGCTTTGTTTTTTTATTATTTTAATTTATTTTTCATTTTGTTTTATATTTTTTAATCAGAAACTCCAGAGATGGATAAAAAGAGCCACAAAGTTAATAAAATAGAACGAGTGCTGACGTTGTAAACAGTTGCAAATCTAATTATAACTCCAAAGATGAGGAGGATTACATTTTTCTCATCCTAAAATGAACCAATTCAGGATATCTGACTGAGAAAAATACCAACTGACTTTGGCAGCGAGGAAAGATTCGGGGAATTTGCATAAATCGTTGGGATGAATCTGTCAAATGAACAAGTGAGAATTTATAGAAAATTCCGAAATGAAAGGATGCTTTGGCATCTGTTTGCCACAATCTGCCACTATATTTATCTTTAGTGCCTGCGTCTTCAAAAAGACTTCGAATCGTGTATGAATAAGCTAGTAGAGCTTTTAAGATCTCAACACAAAAAGAGAAAGAAACTCTTCACTCAGTGCATGTCGTATTGTTCTCAGTACTGTCCAATGAAAACATTCTGAGCCATACGAAGTATTTGACCGACATGGACAAGGGACGTGGTCTGATGGACTTAGAAAATGGTTTGATTGTCGAGTACCGGTTGAAGGGTGGCAGTATTTACAGAACCAGCGTATCTCGTGGGCTATTTGCGGAGGGATAGAGGCAAGTGTTCCAAGAGTGGATGGACACTGGACTGAGCAGCACATTGATCGCCGTGGTGATCTTAGGTTGTCCTGCGGTGATCTTGTGCGGGTAGATAGTGGGAAAATGGTGCAATGGCTGATAATGGATATTAACCAGAGAAAGGCTATCTGCGTTTCTAAAACCCCGATCCAACGAAATCTGTTCCATATGGGCCTGTGGAGTATGCCCATAAGGTGCCTATTGCCAACGATACCTAAATTTTGCATCTTCACTGCGTCATTGGACCATAGACGACTGGCAAATTGGCTCATGTGTCACGCAGGGTCGTCTCGGCACTATGAAAGCCATCTCAGGAAAAAAAGAATCATTACAAGAAGACCTGGCCAAGGTCAACCGAAGGCTACGTCACCCATCTGGCTCTAACAGCAAGACGGAACCCTACGATGTCTCAACCGGATTTTCAACCGGAATATGTTAAGAAGGCTCCATTCAAGTGAATTCTATGCAAGGAAGCCAATCGCGTGAATCCCATTAAACCCAAACGACCACAGAACTCGTTGAAACTGGTGCGATGAACATATGATTTGGAGTCCTAAAAAATGGAGTACAGTTCTGTTGTGTGATGAGCTCCGTTTTAGCCAACAACCAGATTCTAAACGTTATTTCATCTGTAGACAACGAGGAATGCGGAACCATCCCTGAAAAATCAGAGAAAGAGACACGGTGAAGGCGGTGTTATCGTGTGGGGTAGAAAAATTATCAATGGCCACATCCCTCTTCATGTTTGTGATAGGGGTACCATAACTTGCTCAGAAGTACCGGGAACAGAACCTCTAATCCTACGGGCGACGTTTTAGGGGTGCAGTTGGCCCAGATTTTCTTTCATGCACCACAACGCCACTACACGTAGAGCTCAAGTGGTGGAGGAATATCTTGAACCTGAAGACATCCAAGGGAGTGCCATGGCCAGCACGATCAATAAGTTTGATCGTGCTGGTGGAATTAGTCTTCCACCACTTATTGGTGGAAGAATAGGATTTGTTGCCATAGAATGTTATAGACACCCTTATATTGATCATGAATCAACTCTGGGCCTGTTTAGCCGTTGGATGGGAGCATAGGCCATACTGTCATGTGGCCATATTTTCCAGCATCTTGTATCGACTTCTGTAATGTGACCTTTTTGGTAATTCTTATACAAACCCTATAAATGTCTATCATTCTATGGTTCTCTTCATCACAAGCTTCACGAGTTACACTACATTTTCTACGTGTTCTGTTAATTTTGTCCAGCAGTGTATCTTAACATATGTACAAGTGTAGTCAGAAGATAGATTGAAGAGTGCTTCTGGATGTTGCTCGCATCTGAATGCTATAGATTAAAGATAATACCTATCTGCCATCATAAGTTGGCAGAAAATTCATTTCTGCTAATTACCATTTCGAATTCATTCCTCCATCCTTAGGATGGAGGACCATTTATAATCCTCTTCAATTTGTTATTTTTTCCAACCTTAGTGCCCACACCTTCTTGTGGATCGTCCATAAACATCGCAAATTCTTTGGTTTAGAAGAAAACGCACAGATTATTACAATAATTAATGATTCACTGAAACAGAATGGCAATCTCGTTGACCACAATAATTCTCCTAATTGCAAATCCCCAAAATGAAAACTAGAAACATTACAGCAACAGGAGAATCATAAAGATCAATAGCATTGTATATGAAGACGAATATATTAATAAAATAGATAGATAGATAAAGAGAAAGAGAGGCAAAGAGAAGATTTAAAGTGGTGTGACAGAAAAAGCAAGAAAACAAAATCAGGAAAAACAGATTCTGGTGGCGTAAAGAAAAATTTGAAAAGGAAAAAATCGAATCTCACAAAAACATGGTGACAAAAATAAAACGCTAAAGCAATCTAGAGATAAATGAATATTAATGACAGAGTTGTCAGAGCAAAACTATTTTTATTAATCAGGTAAATGGAAATGTAAAGGTATCCCTTCATATTTAACACTCCAACACTAATGACACCTACCCTTCATAATGGTTAAAGACGCGGGATCGAGAGTTCTAATTATCATGTAATGATTATGCAAGGAATTTCTCCAGCAGCAAGAAACAGAGTTCATTGTGAATGCTTCCAGCGATAATGGGTGGCCATTACTGTGAAGAAAATAAAGGATTTTTTACCATTCCTCTCAGAAGCAATTTCTTAGCAAATCGATTGGGTTGACATTGACGTATATCTTTTGGAATGACTTCAGGGACTGATAGGTAAATGACACACACACACACATAAAATCCGGTAATGTTCATCAGCTGCGCGTGTTCACAGACCAACACACGCAACTAATTCAATTTTTCATTGGTTACACCAACGGATCCTGAATATTCCCAAATCTGATGTCCAGCTGGTTGATATAAATCTATAGGAAGCTTGTGGCTGACTGGAATTAATAATATCCCAGAAGTTGTTGGTGAAATTGAATTTTATCCATATAAAAATTACTTAAATATCAATGGACATGAGGGGCGTTATCACACACCCCCTCTGATATGTTTTGTAGCATCATCCAATCTTTACTGGTTAATAACTTTCGAGTCTAAAGCCAAGTAAGGCTCCTGGAGTTGATGGCATATACCCAGTAATTTTAAGGAAGGCGACCAGAGAGCGTACAGAACCATTTAGGTTAATTATGGGGGTATCTTTGGACTCAGGGAAGATTCCTCCCGATTGGAGAAGTGCCAAAGGTGGTTCTAACGGTAAATTAAGTAACTATAGACCGGTGGTAGGGAAAGTCTTAGAGACAATGATGGAACAATTTACACCTCATGAGAGGTTACTGTATAAGCTGGAACATGTTAGAATTACTGGAAAGATTCTGGAATGGATTCCAGAGTGGTTGCAGAGCAAAAGGCAGCGGGTTGTGTTTAATGGATATTCTTCCGATTGGTGTAACGTTAGAAGGGGGTCTCCCAGGATTGGTTCTTGGACCACTGTTGTCTCTCATTTTCATAAACGATATCGACGAATTACTAAATAGAATGAAGTCCAAATTTACAGAAGCTGTAAAGATTGGGAGTGTTGTTGAAGATCAGTGCCAAGAAGCGCTTCTTCTGGATGACTCGAATAGGCTTCAAGAATGGTTAGAAAAGTGGCAGATATGTTTTAATTCAAGATCTTGCATTTGAGGAACAGCAAACCCCAAATAACTTGTGAGGTTGAATTAAAAGCAGTAGATAAATAAAGGGATGTTAATGATCTGAAAGGAGTTAATAAACTGAATGAAGCCAAGTTTTCACTGGTATCAAGAGTTCCAGAACTAGGGACCACAAATTCAAATTACAGGAGAAGCAGTTTAGACTGGATTGTAGGAAGTTTTCTTTTAGCCACCGAGTTGTAGATAGTTGAGGCTGACAGTTTGAAATTCAATGGACAACTGGATGGTTACCAACGAGAGGAGAGAAGCGCATAATTTATATTTTCTTATCTACTTTTTTGGGAGGGCCGGTGCAGAAAAAGCCTGTTGTTTCCTTGCTGTATATGGATACTACCAATAAGCCAAACAGCAATACAACTTCGCGAGGCATCCTATGCTTCCTCAGTTTAGTTAATGTCAGGAAAACAAAATGAACAGTCCATATGGATTCTTGGAATCTATTTCGAAGTGTCTGCGCAACATTTGAATGGCCAGCATCCAGTCGGCAAGTGACTCACTAAGACAAAAATTTGATCCCTACAAAACCAAAACAAACTGTAATTGACCTCCCAATTAGACTTTTCCAACTGGTATAATAGTTATAATAGTTAGGGATAATAGTTAGGTTGCAATCATTTAAAAAAATTGGGATAATAGTTTAGGTACAATTACAAAGAATTTAGGTATAATAAATTAGGTTCATTCATGTAGAATTTAGGGATAATAATTGATATAGCAATCATGAAGATTTAGAGATAATGAAGAAATTCTAAATTCTTAAACCACGAAGAACTTAGAGATAATATTTAGGTTGTAAGCAAGGGATAACAGTTAAATTGCAATCATAAAGATTTTGGGATAATAGTTAGGTTGCAATCATAAATAATTTAGGCACAATTACGAATAATGTAGGGATAATAAATTATGTTCAATCATGGAGAATTTAGGGATAATAGTTTAGGTACCGAATAATTTAGGAATAATTAGGTTCGATAATGGAGAATTTAGGGATAATAACTGATATAGCAATCATGAAGAATTTAGAGATAATGAATAAGTACTGAATTCTTAAATCATGAAGAACTTATAGATAACATTTAGGTTGAGAACAAGGTTTAATTTAGGAATAATAGCTAGGTTGCAATAATAAAGATTTTGGGACAGTAGTTATGTTGCATTGATAAATAATTTAGGGATAATAGTTTAGGTACAATAACGAATAATGTAGGGATAATAAATTAGGTTCAATCATGGAGAATTTAGGGATAATAATTGAGTTAGCAATCATGAAGAATTTATGGATAATAGTTTAGGTACAATTACGAATAATTTAGGAATAATTAATTAGGTTCAATCATTTAGGGATAATAACTGATATAGCAATCATGAAGAATTTAGAGATAATGAATAAATTCTAAATTCTTAAATTGTGAAGAACTTAGATATAACATTTAGGTTGTGAGTAAGGTTTAATTTAGGGATAATAGTTGGGTTGCAATCATAAATAATTTAGGGATAATAGTTTAGGTACAATTACGAAGAATTTCGGTATAATAAATTAGGTTCAATCATGGAGAATTTAGAGATAATAATTGATACAGCGATCATGAAGAATTTAGTGATAATGAATAAATTCTAAAATCATGAAGAATTTAGAGATAACATTTAGGTTGTGAGCAAGGTTTAATTTAGGGATAACAATGCATTAAATCATTTTATAAGGATAATAATTTAGGGCAGAATTCTGAAATACTGTTTTCTGGATTTAAAATTATTCCTTTCAAGGATACAAAGAGTCTTTCTATTCAGCAAACAATGCGACTCCACCAATATTTCATGGGGAGGTAGCTGTGGTCGAGCATCTGCATATTTTGCCAGCGCCACGCATAATGTTCGTGAGGTAACTGCTGGGAAAAATTTCTTTCCGTAACCTCTTTCTTAACTTTCGCGAAACGGCCGGCCCTATGTTGATGACACAGAAACTTAGCTTCTCTACATCAACGCAGCAGAAATGAAAGAACTCGGAGATGATGAAAACTTCAGACATCGTAACATTCGCCATCACGTATGTCTGCATGCATGCATCCGAGGCACGCTCATTGACTGTAAATGTAGAATTGGCGATCTGCTGCATTGGGGGTGGGGGGGGAGGCCTTCTACAATCCAAGCAGAACAACATGCTTTTCTGTCTCTCCTCACTACAACAAAAGTAGCACGCCGAACTCGTTCAAAGAGCTATTTACGGCAAATACGCCTCACTTTCTTAATGTCTTTCGTCTGTCGATTTAGCTTTATTCTTTCTATCAAACAATGCACGACGTCTCATAGCAACCAAATCTTTTATATACATCAGTTATAAAAATTTTGGTGGTACCAACGTCTGGAAGTTGTACAGCTCCTCTACTCTTCAAAATTACAAAGATGAATGCGCATTTTATCTGAAAATTCATCAGGTATTTACAACCTTGTTTCCCAAAATGCAATTATTTCTTGTGTCCAAAAATACAAGTATTTTTAGTGATCAAAGTAACAACTACACTGCTCGACAAAATTAACAGAGCACGTGGAAAACGTGGTGTAACTCGTGCAGCTGGTGATGAGGAGGGAAAAAATTTGGTATGGTGGTATACCATGGAATAACAATGAAATGAGGAGATAGCGAGACACAGGTATCAGGGACATTTATAGGGATTGTATAAGAATTACCAAAAAGGTCATATTACAGAAGTCGATACAAGATGCTCAAATAAATATCATCAGTACAGCGTATAATCTCCACCAAAGACTAAACAGGCCTGACAGCGGTGAACCATGCTCAATATAAGGATGTCTGTAAGATTCTGAGGCAACAAATCCCATTCTTCCACCAGCACAGAACCCAACTCACAACAGTGACCGAGGAGTTGGCAGTCGGCGCGCAATGCAACGCCCAATGATTTCCCATACATGGTCGATCGAATTTAAATCTAGTGGTCGTGCTGGGCAGGCAGTCGTTGGATGAAGAGGGGCATTCCAAAGACAATAGCTGATATTACCCTTGACTTCACAAATGATCCCAGTAATGAAAAGAAGAAAATCACCGAAAAACTTACCAGAATCTAAAAAGATAGTTGGAAAACCTCTGGTAGGGGTATAATTACCAGGAAATTCATTCCATCAATTGCATTTACTAGTCCGAAGTCTCCTCTCTGGTATTCAACAGGTCTACGAGCTACCGTCCTCCTTTCAGGACATGGGCCTTTCAAGCTCAAATCGACAACGCTGGGGATCGAAAATAACCCTCAATATATATGTGGAGAAAGTTGGAGCCACATTATGTACACGTGTCCTATATACGAATACCCCTGACTCAGGTGAATCACCGAAATACAGGAAAACCCAAATGATAATCAGCACAACTTATCCCTCCAATAACCTACCTCCAGGAAGTAGGTAGGTCATTGGAGGGGTACTTCCTGGACTTCCTCCAGGAAGCTGAGCTCCTTATCTCCAGATGAAATAACGTCTAGAATCTGTTTATAGGCTAGAACGGGACTCGTCTGAGAAGAGAACTACACCACGTTTTCTACGTGTTCTGTTAATTTTGTCGAGTAGTGTATCTATTTGTTTTTACTTCAGAGAACGTTTATGAACCCAAAGAAATAAAATATTTAATTTTTTTATTGTTTTGTTCGTTTGTAATCTAAAGTTTTTGAATGGTAAAATGGATATTTCTTCTTTATGTCATCTTTTCTTATCTGGGTATGGATTCATGAATTTAAACTAGCGTCTGATCGATGCCTGATGCACATCTGACAAGAAGAAATACAATTCATTTCCATACCTTCACTTAAGCGTTCTTTGTGATTGTTAATGTTTTTATCCAAAGCGAATGAGAGACAGATGGAATATTTGAAACCTCGATCAACTCATAGATGGCCCACGTTCTCTATTGTGAATGCAAATGGATGAAAATCCTTCTTACATAAAATAGAAGAATTTTAATTCTCCATTTTGCTTTTTATCACAGTGAACGCGCGAGAGAGAAGAGAATCATAAAAGAGAACCAATCTATCGTCTTTCTTGAAGATTCTCTTAATTCTTACATTGGGGATTCTAAAAGAAGGGAAAAAAATGTTCTTGGAAACATCCAATAAATGGTGGAAGCTCACATGGGGGGAACTGTGTGTGCAGTTCTCATCGCACGAGTCCGGATAAAAATTCTTTCTCTTCTCTCTAAGAAACCTGGAAGAGATTAACGTACCAAAACACAATTTATCCCTGCAAACACTAGTCCGGTACTTTTTTTTCGCCGCCCCTAGTCACACCGATGTGTCGATTTAATCCTCAACTTCAAGGAGTTTTTCACAAAGAACGATTTTTTTTCAACGATGGGGGGGATGTTAGAAAGCTTTCTTAAAGGACGATCAGAGAGAGCTTTGCTACTACAACAATAGCAACATCTTGAGGAAAATCTGTTCAGATGGTTGAAGTGAATTACACGGATCTCGCTAAGCATGCCGGGTATCACTGATTTTAATCTACAGCTAGACACTTCGTGATATTGCAACCAGAGGGCGCTCTGACAATGGCAAATATTTCTGTGGACAGATTGATATTGGTCATTGAAAAATGGTGAAGCTTTTTAATGATTCTGTTTATAAGCTTTTGCATCTGGGGAACAGATATCTAGGGGTTACTTATAAGCTGGGGAGTGGGGTTTAAAATGGTTCAGGGAGAAGAAGACTTTGGGATAACATATAAATACATGGCTAGGAAGGCACATGTCCTGTTTTTGATATATAGGCCCTTGAAAACTGGCAGAAGAGAGAGAGAGAGAATCAGTGAACACATACGAAGGACATTCAATAAATCATCTACCTAAGGTACTCCCTATATTTCAATGATTCATGATTGATCATGTTCCTACATATCTCAACTTGAATCATATAATTTTTATCCTACTATGCTTTTTGGTTGGGCTGCTGTAACAGAAAGCAGGAAGACACCTCTATCAAATTATGGATTTGCTGAAATTGGAGCATCGTTCAGTCATCACCAAAGAATGTGCCAAAGGCCATTTATGAAAGAATGGTGGCTCAGTGCACCTTCTGAGTACCGGGTGAAATTCTAGTCAAAACAATTCAGTGGGGTAGAGTGTCCATCAAAGATGATCCACGTCCAGGAAAGCCTAGGACAGTGACCACTCCAGAAATTAGCCAACCTGTGGAAACCCTTGTGCTGAATGACACGTTCAAAGCTGTTCGAAATCTCTAGAATGTGATATATCTGAGGGAACAGTTATAACCATCCTCCATGAACATTTGGGGATGACTAAGATCAGTTCAAAGTGGAACCCCAGATTTCTGACCCCTATGCAGAAGCAATTCAGAGTACGTTGTCGTGAGGAGTTTTGGATCCTGGAACTTTCCTCTCCAGAACTGTTATGGGTGATGAAACATGGATTCGTCACTGGGATCCTGAGATAAAGCAAGAATCATGCAATGGGATGATTTTTTTTCCTCTTTGTTTTGCAGACGTAGAAAAAGTGCACTGCCCTGCGGAAGAGACAACGTACCAGGAAAAATATTTTTTAAGAGAAAGTACAAGATATGTTATTTAAGAAATTTATTTCCAGAGTATACATTTGTCCATTCTGAATCAATGTAAGGAGAGAACAAAAACAAGAGACTACACTTGGAGGAGAAGCAGACAAAATGTTGCAAAGACTAGGCTGAAAAATGCGATAGAAAGAAAGAAAGAAATACGACGTTGGTTGACTAGTTTTTCACAAAAGAGAGTCGGGCAGCCATGCAAGAGTATTTGTTATCTCTTTGACTGTATGCTTTCTTAAAATCGACTTGGTTGTTTAGGAGGGAAGAGAGCCAGAGTTTCTCGCGAAAAAACTCCTTAACCTTAGACATGGAATGGGTTTCGCCTGGTGTGTAACTGGGTTCGTACCCTGCCCTTTCTGTCTGACACAACTCTGACAGATTGCACCACGGTGATCTCTAAGTGATGATGGAGAAAGAGTAAAATATAAATGCGAGTAAAATAAAACTGACAGCAAGAGAGAGAGTGATAATGAGTTCTTCTCCTTCCGAAAGAGCCGTTGTTGCCGGCTGAAGAGAGAGTGTGCGAGCGCCGGCCCGCAGATGGCATTAAAAATATTAATATTTTATTTAAAGTGCGAATCTTGTGGGTGTTTTCTTTTTCTTTTGTCACACGGCCTGTCAAAAGTAATAGTCGCATTCTGTTTTGCCGTTTTCTGAGGGATGACTCTCCTTTAAATCTGCAGCGTTGGGGATGTTTCTACTCTGAATTATTCAGAGTGGAGTCAGAAAAATGGACGTTTAACACGGTTTCAGCAATGTCCATCCCTTCGACCTCTCGCGCAGGCGCTCATCACGTGACTCAGTCATTTTCCTTTTTGCTCGAGATTTATTATTTAAAATACACTTATGATAAAATACCGGCGAGAGAATTGCCGGCGTTGCCTCAACTATTCAATATTTCTTTTTTCCGCGAAAATACGCGCCAAAGGAGCGGAGGTTTTGATGTCCTCCCCCAGCCGGTTGCCCGCCATATCTATCTATTATTTAAACGCATCACGTGGCGAGAGAAAACACTGGAAATGAGACATTTGACGCGTAGTAAGGAGTACACAGCACGGCGCACGTTCTCCTAGACTCATTTCTGATCGCGTGCATTGGACATTTACGTTCTCGGGGCCGGCTACTTTATCGCGAATTTCTTTTCATGCAGCAGGGGCCCCAGCAGTTAAGTGTCTGTTGAATACCCATTACGTATTCTCGCTCACAAAGGCTTATTATGCATAATTGCCAACTGCTTGCATAAGTCACGGCGTGTTTTCTTTTGCTTTTTGAATAGATTTGACCTAAATATAATTCCGCCCATTAATCGGTGACACCCGACAAGGTCAAAGTGTTCTTTTAGGTGCGGTATGCTCCGGATAGGTGAAATCGTAAAATTTATTAGCCTGGGAAAAGCACAGACGCCGGTTAAAAAAGAAACAAAATAATATTGTTAAAATTTTTCATAAGAATAACGCAGTTACTTCCACTGCCATCTATCGGCAGGGTGGAGAACAGCTTTTCAATAAAAAAAAATCGAAGAACACGTGATCCCCACCAATGTGTGGTGGAAACATACACTGTTTTCCAAAATGATGGATGCTCTCTGTCTCTTCGTGTACATGCGCGACTACGTGACTAATTATCATATTTTAATTCTTTCTGATGAGTCTTCCATTATGGATCTTGCATGGACCCGCCCTTGATGGATTTTCCATGGATCCGCCCTTGATGGATTTTCCATGGACCCGCCCTTGATGGATTTTCCATGTTTGAAAGTGACTGAAGTATTGGTTGGTTGGAGTAGGGGTTCAGGCCATATTGCACTTTATACGTCAATGTAGCTTTAATGAACAGCCTCCATTGTACCTCATAATCATAGATTATGAGGTACAATGGAAGTACAGCAAAAGCATTAAAACAGGACCGGTTGTGGAGTTCAGGAGAAACGGGTACCTAAATTGACGTTGGGATAAAGAGCAGAAAGGAGAAGTCGTATGGGCTGAAGGCCCAAGTTCCTTTGTGGTTTAGGGGGCCTTTTCGTTCTATGCATCAGGTGCCTTTCACCCCCTAAAGAGGGGGTGAAAGGCACCTCGTGCATAGAACGAAAACAGCCCAGTTGAAACAGTCGATTTACAGCTATGACAATTTTCCCACCAGCTCTTTCGTCATCCAGGCTGAATCATTGATAGGAACAACTAGTGATGAGCATAATCCATATGCGAGAGATAATTAGTGATTATTTTGATCACACTAATATCATTCGAATGATCCATTCGATTACACTCATATCATTAGAATGATTCACTCGATTATGAAAATCACTGGGATTATTATATTCATATCATTCGAATGGTTCATTCGATTATTAAAACCATTCGATTACTTCAGATTTGTATCATTCGAATTATTTCGATTACATCTGTATCATTCGCATGATTCATTCGATTACTAAAAACCATTCGCATGATTCATTCGATCATGAAAATATCAATTGATTTACTCATATCGTTCGAATGATTCATTCGATTATCCAAAATCATTCGAATGATTCATTCGATTATCCAAAATCATTCGAATGATTCATTCGATTATCAAAAATCATTCGATTATATGCATATCATTCGAATGATTCATTCGATTATTTCGATTACACTTGTATCACAGTTATTACATTTGTATCATTCACATTGTTCATTCGATTATTAAAAACCATTCGCATGATTCATTCGATTATGAAAATATCAATTGATTTACTCATATCGTTCGAAGATTCATTCGATTATTAAAAAATCACTAGCATCATTCCATTATTTCTTTTATACCGATATCATTCGATTACGAAAAATCATTCGATTATGAAAAATCATTCCATTATGAAAAATCATTCGATTATTTCGATTATATTCATATAATTAAATTTTTTCGATTATACATACTCATATCATTCGAATGGTTCATTCGATTATTAAAACCATTCGATTATTTCAATTAGACTTGTATTATTCAAATGACTCATGCGATTATTTCGATTACATTTGTATCATTCGCATGATTCATTCGATTATTAAAACCCATTCGCATGATTCATTCGATTATGAAAATATCAATTGATTTACTCATATAGTTCGCATGATTCATTCGGTTATTAAAATCATTTGCATGATTCGGTTATTAAAATCATTTGCATGCTTCGATTATTAAAATCATTAGCATGATTCATTCGATTATTAAAAATTATTGTATGATTCAATAGATTATGAAAATCGAAAATTTTTCGATCACACTCATATTATTTCATTATCGAAAATCATTTGATTATTCCGATTACTCATGTCATTTGATTATGGAAAATCATTCGACAAAACTCATATCATTCGAGCTATTCATTCGATTACGGAAATAATCCAAAATCTTTCGATTACACTGAAATCATTCCATTATGGAAAATCATTCGATTATTTCCACTGCACTCCTTCCATCCCCTCCCCAAAAGAAGTGGTCCTGCATTAAAGAGAAAATTTGATCTACAGTTCAAAGGGCCTATTCCACAACTATGACAATCTTTTCCATCGATGGTACCCATCATGCATGCTGAATCAGTGATGGGCATAATCGATAGCTCATTATTGATTATTTCGATTATACTCACATCGTTCGAATGATTAATTTAATCATAATATATAACGCAATCATGACAAATCATGCTATTATGTAAAATCATTTATTATTTCGATTAAACTGATATTCGATTGATTATTTCGATTAAACGCATATCACTCGAATTTTTCATCATTATGACAATTGAATCGATCATGGAAAATCAATCGATTATTCCTATTATTAAAATCTTTAGATTACTGATTACAGTTATGCCCACGTCATACACATAAACAGGTGGTAGAGAGCCATTAATAGCTATCCACACCGATCTGCCACCATCCCACCTTGTAGGGCCCGGTCCCGATGGAACAAGCATCTAATATTTTGGCCAGTAAGTATATAAGAATGGAGGTGGAGAGCCACAGCACAACCGGACAGATGTTTTTGCAAACAATATTCGAGACAACAAAAGAGTCGTATGATTTTGTGCTCTAATCTCCAAAAAGCTCCCCGCTGATCCCTAAAGCACGTGCTTAAAGTTCATTTTTTATTCGCTCTCGCAACGTCTCCTTAATAATTTCTTTCCTTCATGATCCTCAGCAATCCCCCTCCCGCGCGCGCTTCTGTTTTCCTCCTTGCAAATACGCGAGACATAATTGTCTCCCGCTTCAAATATTAAAGTTAACATTTAAAATTTTCATTCATTTGAATGCTCCTAAAAGCCTCGTGCACAACATATCGCCATATACATAAACACGTGCAAACGCAGCGACGCATGCACGCACACACTTCCGGCACGTTCGCGGTTAATGAAATTTACAACATCCGCACGCCACCTTAAAATTAAAGTGCGCCAAGTGTTCGCTAAAGTTTTTACTATTCCCTCCCCTCCCCCCACTCGAAATCACACAAGAAAATATTAACTTCGTGGTAACCAATAATTGCAGTCCGCGATTAAACTCGGATTATTTTTTCACTCTCTCTCTCTCTCTCTCTCTCTCTCTAACAGCGAACTTGTTAGAAGATAATGAGACCAACACGACGGCACTGCAATCTTTTTCGCAAAAAATCATCTTTCGGTTTATT
Organism: Mastigoproctus giganteus; assembly: GCF_048544385.1. Taxonomy (NCBI): domain Eukaryota; kingdom Metazoa; phylum Arthropoda; class Arachnida; order Uropygi; family Thelyphonidae; genus Mastigoproctus; species Mastigoproctus giganteus. Next base: position 268,134,223 of record NC_143575.1, on the reverse strand, counting down.
TCCATACATTCATGATTTATGTATGGCAGCATTAAAATACTTTTTAGAGGAATTTTGCAGCTCTCCGGCCCTTATTTTATATCAAATTCAAACCAGAGATGGCATTTTCATCAATTTCTTCGTCTTCTGCCCGATTTACAACAATGAGATTTGATTTTGAGTGGTTTTCACTTCGTGCGACTTCTTAGTTTTACTAAATTGTAAGGAAGCATTGCGAGGACGATTTATGAGAAACATAAATTATTAAATGTTCAATAAAGTAGCGTTTAATCAGCGTTGTCTGTGACGTATAAAAACGTTGGATTGCGAACAATTGGCCCTTTATTGCTCCCTGGGATTTACATCTGTTTCTGAGTTGGGTATAAGAGGATAAACGTTCATAGGAGTGCTCCTAAATTAATATTTCATTTGTGCGGTGTAGTCTCTCGATAGTTTAATTTCGGGACCTCATTAATATCACATGCGTTTCGTGAATGAATATTGTATTAAGTTCTATTGTTCGTTCCATCTCTTGAAAAGACTGCTTGCTTATGTCGGCGTCTCTCAAATCACAAAATAAAATTAGATTAAAAAGCTATTGTGTATTAAATATTTTTTGGGGATGAAATATTAGAAAATGAAAAATTAAAGGAAGAATGTTAGAAAATGAAGATAGATTTGCACACGGATTTGAAGATTTTTAATTAACAAGTTGTGTACAAAAATCAATAGAGATTGAATAAATGTCGTATTGCATTGATCCCCATAATCCTCGATATTATGTGGAGAAATATATTGTGAAATATATTTTTTTTTTCAGAACGAAAGAAAGAAACGAGTGGAGTGACATCAAGAAAAACGAAAAGGCAGAGAGAAAGAGACAGAGAATAATAGAAAGAGAGACAAAAGTCAGATACACATACCATAACAGTGAATGATGTACAGAGATACAGGTAACATCAAGAAAAACAGATAGGTAGACAAAATGGCACAGAGAGAGCCGGGAAAATGAAAAGAAGTAGAGATTGAGAGAGGGGAAAGAGAGAGGAACGAGAGAGACAAACAGAGAGAGACAGAGATAGAGAGAGAGAAAGACAAAAGTCAGATAGATACCATAAGAGTGAGTGATGTACAGAGATAGATAATAGAAAGGAGTGAAGGCAGAGAGAGACAGAAAGAGGAGGAGAGAGAGAGACAGAAAGAAGGGTACAGAGAGGGACGACAGAGAGAGACAGAAAGAGGAGGAGAGAGAGAGACAGAGAGAAGGGTACATGGTGGGAGGACAGAAAGACAGAAAGACGGGGGAGAGAGAGGAAGAGAAACAGACAGAAAGAGGGGAAGACAGAGGGAGAAAAACAGACAGAGAGACAGAGGCAAAGAGACAGAGAGGGCGGAGAGAGAGAAAGAGGGGAAAGAGAGGGAGAAAAAGAGACAGAGAGACAGAAAGGGGAAGACAGAGCGAGAGAGACAGAGAGAGGGAGAGAATTGTTGTTGTTGTTTTGGTGCAAGGGCTGCTTAGGCCATATTGCACCTCAGGGAGAGAAAAAGCCAGAGAGAGAGAAAGAGGGGCAGAGAGATAGAGAGAGAGAGAGAGAGAGAGGGAGGCTGAAAGACAGAAAGAAGGGAGAGAGGGGGAGAGAAAGAGACAGAGACAGAGAGAGGGGGAGACAGAGAGGGAGAGAAAGAGACAGAAAATAGGTGAAAGGGAGAGAGATAGGGGCAGAGACACAGAGAGAGAGGAGCGATAGAGAGAGAGACAGAGACAGAAAGAGAGAGAGAGATAGGGACAGAGACAGAGAGAGAAGAGCGATAGAGAGAGAGAGAGAGAGAGAGACAGAAAGAGGGGGAAAGAGAGACAGAGAGGAGCGAGAGAGAGAGAGAGAGGGGGAAAGAGAGAGAGAGAGAAAGAGAGAGAGAGAGAAAGAGAGAGAGAGAGAGAGAGAGAGAGAGAGAGAGAGAGAGAGAGAGAGAGAGAGAGAGATAGGGACAGAGACACAGAGAGAGAAGAGCGATAGAGAGAGAGAGAGAGAGAGAGAGAGAGACAGAGAGAGAGAGAGAGAGAGAGAGAGAGAGAGAGAGAGAGAGAGGAGCGATAGAGAGAGAGAGAGAGAGAGAGAGAGAGGGGGGGAGCGATAGAGAGAGGGGGGGGGAAAGAGAGAGAGAGAGAGAGAAAGAGAGAGAGATAGGGACAGAGACACAGAGAGAGAGAAGAGCGATAGAGAGACAGAAAGAGGGGGAAAGAGAGAGAGAGAGAGAGACAGGGACAGAGACAGAGACAGAAAGAGGGGGGAAAGAGAGAGAGAGAGAGAGACAGGGACAGAGACAGAGACAGAAAGAGAGAGAGGAGCGATAGAGAGAGAGACAGAAAGAGGGGGAATGAGAGAGAGAGAGAGACAAAAGTGAGATAGAGATACCATAAGAGTGAGTGATGTACACAGATAGATAATAGAAAGAAGGCGCGAAGTGACATCATGGAAAACAGATAAGTAGACAAAAAGGGAGACACAGACAGACAGAGAGAGACAAAAGTCAGATAGGGATATCATAAGAGTGAGCGATGTACAGAGAGATAGATAATAGAAAGGAGTGAAGTGACATCAAGAAAAAAAGAAGACAGATCGAGATACCTTAGGAGTAAGAGTGAGTGATGTACAGAGACAGATAAGAGAAAGAAGGAGCGAAGAGGCACCGAGAAAAAAAGACAGGTACACGAAAAGGCAGAGAGAGAATGAGAGAGAGACGGCTAGATAGATGGAGAAGAAGAAAACTAAAAAAGAGAGAGAGAGAGAGAGAGAGAGAGAGAGAGAGAGAGAGAGAGAGCGGGGGAAAGGAAAATGATGCAGGCAGGCAGGCAGGCAGCAGGAGAGTATTTATTTGCACGCTGAGATTAAAGTGTTGGCTGGGATTAAGGAGGAGAATAATTTTTGTGCTCGGACATCCCCGGAGACTTCTTTTTCTTCAACGCACAACGACGACGATTGTTTCCGTCGAGCAACAGAACGCAAAAACACTCTCCTCCCCCTCCCCTCCCTTCCCCAACTCAAAAACGCCTTCGTCGCGTTTTGAAAATCTAAGTTTAATTAAAATCATTCTTAATTAAAAATATTGTTTACTTCGGTGAGGGGCGCAAATCCTCGCCGAAGGTTTTTGCATTTCGGATGAAGGGATGGTGTCACAACGCAAAAAATAAATAAATAAATGCCCCCCCCCCACGTCCAGGCAAGTACGACTGAGCGTGCAACAGAACGAATTAATCGAAGCGATCCACATAATTACGATTGCACTTATGACGTCATAAAAGCGTCCTTCAATTATTTAAATTTTTGTTCATATTTTGAATAAACGATAGGTGAAGTGCACTTGTATACGAGACCCAATTATACGTACTAGTAAAAAAAATTCGATATTATATACACTGCCATTCCAATTTATTAGAAAACCCAGCATAACCGTGATCAAAAGTGAGTATCATTTGACAACGGAGCACACCCACGTATCGGCGCACACAGTGTCGACAGTTTAAATCAGCGTCTAATGAGCAAAGATAGCAAATTCAGCCAGAAGAAAACATCCGGCCCTTCAGACATTCCAGACAATCAACAACACCTTAAACAAGGCGATGTTCTCGTGTTGGGACTGCAGTGGTCCTCCTGTTTGGAATGGTTCTGCCAGTTATGCAGCGTACTCTACAATGTGCAGCCTGCAATAAGTCTTTCGGAACGAATCTTATGGACATGGAATTTTCGAAGAGAAAAAAATAATAACATTCACAGGAATGCACTGTTCAGTCAAACCACCTTCCTAACAGAAGGATTGTCCTCCTCTTCCACCAGTACCACAGCCGCACACCGAGGAATAAATGCCATAAAGCCTCTGGACATTTCCGGAGGTATATTGCCATGTCGCCTGGACTGCGTCCAGTAGATCTGCGATAGTCTGAGATGATGGGCCGGCCCTCGTGGGTGGCACATTTTGTATAAATACCATCCACCCCATACCCGGGTAGAAAACACCTGACTTCGAATAGATCGGGTTTTCAGCATTCAAAATGTGGTTTAGGAGTACGAAGGCTCCAAGACATTCTTAGGAAAACAACCTCCATACCAAAACTGCTGTCACCTGTTTTCGTTAGATCAGGACATTGAAGTGATTCCTCTCCACAGTTTGTCGCCTTAGCCTCCATCTACAGTGCAGATGGCATAGCAAGAAAAGTGATTCATCGGGAAAGGATATTTTGTTCAAGTCATCAATGTGGAATGACTCTATTGAGATGTAAAGTTTTGGGGAAAGACCGGGTACCTACTCCTGCTACACATACTCATGAGGATTCGTTAGATCGGTCTTGGAAACATCTCCTAGTTGAAGGTCCATGGTCAGCCATTAACCGTTTTCGGTCTATCGACTCACAAATGGCGGGACAGCCTATGTTTACCACAACCATCGATGAGACGTGGGCTCCAGCCATTAGTCCGACAACTGCTATTCTGTCCTCCATCCACTCTTGGAACACTCTAACTACAGAACTTCGCGAGCACCCTACAAGATTCGTAATTTCCATAATACTTCCACTCTTAACTTGCCCAACAATCATCCCTTTTTCGAAGCCCATCAGATCACATTCCTTGCCCATGTTGATCGTCGTCTAATATTTTGGTAGGTCAGAGTATACAGACACAAAAAGGGGTTGCGTAAATTCAAAATATGGGAATAAATTCTAGTTTTGAAGATTATAGAGGAGCACATAATGTATCAATCATATAACTCGAATATTCTGTAAATTAATAGTGTAAGGGCCGGCGTACTGTAAGAGGTATGAAGCCAAACCACTCCCATATTCCAGGGCAATTAACCAGATGATGAAAACAAGAAAACTAGAGCGAATTCTTTCTACCTCGCTAATAAAATAGCCCCGGTACAACGATCAGATAACATCTTCATAATCTAATATGGGTGAGCCAATTGCACGCTTAACAACCCAGAAATACAAACTGCAGTAAAATGTTTAATGGGGCTTTGTACCCTACGTGCACTAGGTACATCCATGCCCTCATTTCTGGTCATGCACCAGGAATTGCTACTCTATTATCTGCCATAAATACTGTTACACAAAAGGAAGAACAAATATGCGAAACATGCAACTGAACTGTGATTGGCCAACAATGGGATAAACGCTGACCATGAGCGTGCGCAGATAGCCAGTTGAATTTTATGTGTCTAACAGTTGTAGAGTTTTAGGAGCATCAGCAACCAAGGCCATATTGGATGTCTATAAATTGAATGTTCTGTGGTTGATTTTCTGTTTGCTGGATAAAAAAACCCGAGTTTCTGGTTGTGAAAACCATGCCACCCTCGTCTGAGACTGACTAACTCAGCCACGTTGGAGAAAAGGCCCCTAAAAATTCCTCACATCAACAAGATTCGAACATAGGTCTTTTCCACCCGGTGTGGGGAGGATGGCGATTCTACCAACTCTGCTGCCCAAGAGAAACTTTTCTGAGTTATCCAAATACCAAATTGTATGAGGACACCTTGAGTCCATGTTTTACCATACTTCTTTAGTGATTTGCGTAATATTTAGTCATCAGACAGCAACTTTCAACGAGTAAACAACGCTGCAGAAAAGTAACCACCATCTTTGATTGCTGTTTATTGTTGAAATTGAAACACTGCGCCATCTATTCCACATTTACCATTAAATCTCTCCCTCAACATCCATTATTCATCATTACGATTACTTGGTATCCATCATGATTCAATGGAGGTGTCCACTATACTGGACACCTCCATTAGTCTTAGTTCCATTGCTATCCTTTATCCTCTCTCTCCTCAACTTGTAATCTTCGATATATTTCTTGCCAGGATTAATTTCCAAACACCTTTAAGAAAGAAAGATTATAGAATCGGTTTTTTTAAGAGATTGGATAAATAATCAAATGTACCAACTTACCTACAGGACCGGTACAAATTTATAAAACGCTTTTTCTTGCTACTGAACAAAGCAGAAGCGCCATCTATACCATAAATAAATATTACTCAACGACAGCTAGAAATACACTTACAACAAAAAGACTTATCTGGAAAAGACAAGAAGTCTCTCTAACAATTGTCGAGAACTCATGACTAATAGACCAAAGCTCTTCGATACAATTTGAAGCCATTAAGGTTGGTTTCTCTAGCGGATCACCTCAAAAATTAAGTCTGCTGGAGGAGAAACCACCGCAAGGTACCATGGCGTACTGACTTTCATCCCAACCTTCCCACACACTCCAACAAAGATGTTCCCTTAATTAATAAGGTCTTCTCCATAGAATACCATCTTTGATATCTTACTTTAAAAGGAATGCGAAATAAAAACAACTCTGGTATCAGCATAAATTCTTAATGGAACTTTGTTGTTGTCCTGATGAGGCTAAGAGACGCATTTATTGGCGTTTATTAAAGTTAAGTGTTCTCCTAAGATGGCGACTGTGAGAAGACGCTGAGTCTCTGAAAATGCGCAGTTTGCAATCATAAATTGGTGGAATATGAATGAGTTTCTTCCTTTTCTTGAAATCATTCCAACTATCTTAGGAACAAACTAAAATTATCAGGGGTTAAGCTCCATTTTCTGTTTATATGACATAAAATTCGCATTAGACGAAATGTAAACTTGTTTCTAGTTGATTAGGGCCCTTTCGAAATACCTCTCCTTCTATAATATCTGCAATTTCCAGTAAAGGATCCATTCTTTTTTGCCATTTTGAATTTATAAGTGCTTGGGCAATTTTTTTTTACTTAAGAATCTTTATAAGATCAACTGGGGAAACTCATAACCACCGGAAATAGTGTAAAACATAGAAATGGGACATTGAAGGAACTGTTTGCCAATGAGAATTCATTAGGAAGGTGGTGGAACATGCAAAAGTATTCACTATGATAATCAGCAAATCCCCCATCTGCTTTTTTCCATGGTCCCCAGACAAATTAAGGAAAATAAATAGAGGTACCAACACGCAAAACAGAAGAATAAATGCAATGGAAAAAGAGATCATTACAATCTTTTTTTCTGGAGGGGGTCCAGCCTCAATTTACTGTGTGTGGAGGGAAGAGGGTGGGGAGAGAGAGAGAAGGCTCGCGTCCATTACCAGTTCGTTCTAATAACACACAAATGAATCCGATAGACCTAGCTATAATTGTCTGGTAAACACTCCGGGTCAGTCAGCTGCCTTCAGACATAGAAAACTAATGAGATTTTTAATGGAAAGTATGGTATACTTGGGGCCGGAACGAGGCAGCTAATTTAAGGGGGGTGGGGGAAGATCGGGTGGGTCTGAAGTCTCCAGGATGGCGCGGTATTAAAAACAATTTCGTGCACTTCAAATGATTTTAAGCAGTTTCGCTTTTGTTCAAATTACTCTATGACGTCGAGGATCACATGGTTCGAGGTAAATCGGTTTTCCTCTTCATCAGACCTGCAACATTCCGTATATTTCTTTTTTTTTTTTTTTTAATTATGTTAATTTTGTTCATCCATTGTTCCTGATGGTCTGTCATCCAATTAGGGGGGGTCGCAAAGTTCCCATCGAATTATTAAGAAAATAAACTGAACAGGGCACCTCAGTCTTTACGACGCATGCTCAAAGAGTTAAAAAAAAGAGGCACTTCCACGTGTATTTCTTGAAGAAAATTTAACATAAAACAGACGTAATCTAATCACGTGGAAAATCCCTCCTGATTAATACCCCCTACTTTTCATTCCCTCTTTGTATGAAAGTGGATATTAACTCTTCAACAAAACCAAATCTCTCGCTTGTCAGCCATCAGTAAGTACATTAATAACCATATTAATCATGTCGCCCAGCGCCCTCTTGTATTCAAAGCTGGAACCACTTGGAGTGCGAAGACCTGGAAGAAATTGCCGACATCAGAAACATTCTTAGAAGACCGGTTATTGAAACCCATAAAAGAATCCTTCAACCTCCCTGAAAGAGATGGGCAATTTTTACTTTCAAATATAAATGGAACTTTTTTTTTTCTCATCCCCTGCTTGTTTCGAGAAGTGTTTACAGAGTAAACATCCCTCGCAAGCTGAGACAGCTTGACAATATTCTCGTATCTTCTTACCTGCGGGCACTACACATGATTAACTAGTTCGCCGAGTATCCATCTGCTATTCACAGCCATCACTCTCTTCTCTCCATTAATGAGAATTGCCACGCTGTATCTTTCAACTTCTCCTCTCTTGCACAACATTATCTGTTCGCAGCGAATTAAGCGCCCGACACCAGCTGCATCCTCAAATAGGAGAGAGTCCCCCGCTCTTCCACCCACCCCCCTTACGTGCGTATCCACCATGGGAAGAGAAGGACGGGAGAATCGTAGGAGGGAGGGAGGGAAGAGCCCGTTCAAACACTTGTGTACCATTTTGCTTTGTTTCGATTAATAATCCCAGAATTTGATAAATGGCTGCTCTACTGAAAGACGTTTTAAAAGATACGTACAAATTATCTCCTGCTAACAGACTGCAGCTATCCGTTACCCCTGGACCTTATCTTGTCAAATAAATAACGAGCCCAGCACGCTTACAGAGCAACTTAAGAATTAAGAAAGATACTCCAAAAGTACAATTTTTTTTTTTGCCTCGAGGTTACCAGATGGCGCTAGTGTGGCTCCTTGCACGTAGTGCCAAAATAGAGGCAGCTTTTTTTTAGAAGAAGAAGTAAAAAGAATATTTATTGTACGAAAACCAAAGCGGGTTATAAAGAATTCAGGAAATATCGAGTGATTACGTCTTCATCCACCTTGTGGTGGATAAATAAGATGTCTGGCGAGTATCGTCAAACAATATTCCATACACTAAAGATGTGATTACCGGTTGGATTTACAGTAGAGCAGCATGACGTTAGGGAGGATGAAAGATAATTAATGATATGTGTCTCTCTCTCTTCCCCCCTTCTTCGTTCTCCCTCCCGGAATGTTTGAACAAGTCGGCTGGGATAGATTTGTGAAGAGCCTTAAGCCAAGTATGCAAATGGTGAAGATGCGATCACCATTCATCTCGCTCTACCTTCGTTTCAGTGGAGAAATAGAAATCTATCCTTTCATTCCCGCATCACTCTTACTTGTAAGCCTAGATTTTCCACTAAGTTGACACGCTTCCTAATATGCAAATTTGCTTTCGGGTATTAAAAAGAGACTTCGTTTATGCAAATGAATGCTACTCGATTTACAGAATTATCGATGCCATTAAAATTACCGAGCTTCCTGGTAAACTATTAATGCAAAGTCTTCATTTTGAGAACATCGACACGAACGAAAACATAAACAAAACAATTTCGTTCCTCTTCGATCATTTGCGTAGAAAAAATGACGAAATTTCTTAATATTTCTTAAATATTCCTTATCAGTGAGGAATTCTTATCATTTGTATCTATCGCATAAACTATTAGTCACGGCCATGAATAAATTTACGCAGTTCTTGTATCACGTGGTGTCCCCCAGGTACATTACAAGCACGTGGAAGTAAATTTATGCAACTCGTGTATCACGTGGTGTCACCATGTATGTTAAGCATTACGTTTATCCATTTATGCATTAAGCGTTAAATTTAGGCAGTTCCTGTATCACGTGGCGCCAGTATGTACATTACATGACACGTGTAAGTAAATTTACGCAACTCCTATATCACGTGGTGTCACCGTGTACATTACATGCACGAGGAAGTAAATTTATACAATTCTTGTATCACGTGGTGTCACCGTGTACATTCATGACACGTGGCAGTAAATTTATGCAGTTCCTGTAGCACGTGGCGTCACCTGTACAGTACACAACGCTTGTCAGTAAGTTTATACAGTTCTGAATCACGGCGCATCATGTACATTACATGACACGTGGACGTACATTTTTGCAGTTCGTGCATCACGTGTACATTACACGATACTACACGTAAATTTATACAGTTCGTGTATCACGCCTTGCCACTATATACATTACATGACACGCGCACGTAAATGTATACAGTTCGTTTATCACATGATGCCACCATGTACATTACATTTCACGTGACGTAAATTTCTAAAGTTCACAGCACGTGGATGCCAATTTTGTAATTTTGAACAGCAAATATCAATTTCCATTGTTTAATGCACGTGATTTCATTTTTGTAGATATCGATTTCCATTGTTCATCGCACGCCATTTTGTTTTTGTAGATAGCAATTTCCATTGTTTATCGCACGTCATTTCTATTTTTGCAGATGGCAATTTCCATTGTTTATTGCACGTCATTTCATTTTGTAAATATCAATTTCCATTGTTAATTGCACGTGATTTGATTTTAGTATATATCAATTTCAATTGTATATTGCACGTGATTTCGATTTCTTGTAGATATCAATTTCCATTGTTTACTGCACGTGATTTCGATTTTAATAGATGTCAATTTCATTTCGATTTTAATAGATGTCAAATTCCATTGTTTATTGCACGTGATTTCGATTTTAATAGATGTCAATTTCATTTAGATTTTAATAGATGTCAATTTCCATTATTTATTGCACGTGATTTCGATTTTAATAGATGTCAATTTCCATTGTTTATCACACGTGATTTCGATTTTTGTAAATATCAATTTCCATTGTTCATTGCACGTGATTTGATTTTAGTATATATCAATTTCAATTGTATATTGCACGTGATTTCCATTTCTTGTAGATATCAATTTCCATTGTTTACTGCAGATGATTTCGATTTTAATAGATGTTAATTTCCATTGTTTACTGCACGTGATTTCGACTTTAATAGATGTCAATTTCCATTGTTTACCACACGTGATTTCGATTTTTGTAAATATCAATTTCCATTGTTCATTGCACGTGATTTCAATTTCGTGTAGATATCAATTTCCATTGTTCATTGCACGTGATTTGATTTTAGTATATATCAATTTTTAATTCTTTATTGCACTTGATTTCCATTTCTTGTAGATATCAATTTCCATTGTTAATAGACGAGGACGTCAATTTCATAAAATGCTAGGCCACGTGAGTTTCAATTCCCAAAGTTAATATCGCTCAATTTAAGCCATAATTTTTATTAATAACAAGTGAGATACAGCGTGAAATTATAAGGCTATAGAATTTTAAAGATATTTACCGGGTTTTGCATCGTCTCCCTTTTCGCTGACTACAGTAGAGAACTAATGCACATTATTAACTCCGCAAAGTAGCTGACATTACCAACTGCGTGAAATGAATAATCTCTTCTAAATGTCGCGTACTGGTACCGCGACGTCATCCCAGAATCGCCAAGCGGTACAGCGCAAAGAGCGCGCGCGCGCGCGCACACCCACACACACACAAAGAGAGCTGTCCGAACGAGTTAATTCTCAAGTTTTCTTTACAAATGGATGCATCCTAGACAAGTGACTGCAGACTGTTTTGAATTAGCGGCGGTTCTTTGTTTTTAAGTACGGCTGTGATGCGCGTGACAAGCTGGACGATACGACACATAAGGATTGTGTAAAGATGGGGACGAAGATAAAATCTCTAAATTATTCTTTCGCCCGTCGTATTGCTGTCTCGGAATGGTTTATTCTTATTCGCGTTTTCTTCACCCAGCAGACGAGATCTTTGCAGGAGTAGTGTTGTTTATAGACACCAGTGCGCACCAGCTGCTTCTAGTTCTTGAAAGAGTATCAATCGATGGACACAGCTCCCATCTTCTATGCCACTGTGTATTTATATTTATGTTATGTAAATATGTCATGGATAATGAATCCACGTTGCTTTGGTTACGGAAGAACCCATCTTGAGAGGAAGAGAAGTGCGGCTGAATTGTGATAAATCTCAGCCATTCGACCCAGATAAGGTCTGCATTTACGACCATGCGTCCGCTGAGTAGCTTTACGTAGGAAATAAGTAAAATACATGTCAAGGACATGACATTACTGTCTTTAACATCACCATCAAAGAAAGAAAGAGAGAGCGAACGTTGGGGACGTTCATTCCAGTGGTTTGGAAACAAGGTTTTAAAGAAACACAAACGTGGTTCTTGAAATAACAGGGGGAGGCTATTTTGTTAGAAAACAATAGGAGTTGCAATGATTTAACATCTGCAGTAAAGAATCGATTAAGTAAATTGGCCGAAAATAAGTTTTCCATCGTCTTCCAGCAGATCCCGTCTCCATCAAGATTACGGTTATTACAATCATTTAGAAGAGTGACACGCAAAATATGGTTTGTTGGGGTCTGCGAAGGTGGACCTTCGAAGGAGCCCAATATGCATTGACCATTGCATTACATTGAACAGTGTATACTTCTTATGAAACTAAATCCTGAACATGCTGTTTCCTGCCATCAGCACTCCGGTTTCGCTGAGACCACGTGAGAGTTGCATTTTGCTGAATTCTTAATAGCCTTTTCATTTGGGACTGTAGTTAGACCGATCTGCACAACATGCAGATCAGTCTGTGACAAGAACACATGGACAAGGACAACGCTTGAGAACAGAACTATTGATCGGGGTTCAAGCCCGTGACTGCTGAATACGATGCTGTTTCTTGTATTCTGTCTATCTTGTGAACTCCTCTGATCATTTGGTCGTCCCGGAGTATAAACAGAAAATTTATTTATATATTTATTATTGTTCGCGATAGCAATCTGCGCTACACCAGGACTATTACAGCTGGAGTCCCATAGGGTGGGGTTCTATCTGGTATCTTGTTCTCAGCTATTCGTGTGCCGTTCATCTTTGCTAATGACATAAAACTTCATTCCTAGCAACACTACCGACTATATCAATGGCTTAATCCTACAAAAAATCGAGAACCTCGAAGCCATCCTCTCCGGTTTCGGTCTTCATATCAATCCTGAGAAGTTGAAACCGTTGACATTCTTGCTCAAATGGAACCCAACAATGGCGCAACCCATTTTAAGAGGATCCGCGATTTCTGCTGTCCAACAACATATTGACCTGCGCGTTATTTTTGAACAAACGCTCACCTTTCTACCACATATAGACTACCTGCAAATAAAGTTCTGCCGGCTCCAGTGGATGCTTAAGCAACATTTTTCACACGTCCGTGACCAAGCTGTTGGGTACAGATACATTAACTTAATGAATAGCTATAAAAGAGTCTACTGCATCTATGCTCATCTATGATAAATCTGTACAAATCTATTTCAAATCCTCCTTGCCATGGAACATATTCCCTCCTCTGCGATGATGCCCCCAAACCTCTCTCTCAAGCTTCTAAACTCCATATAAAGGAGGGCTGTAAGGTTAATTAATGACTTGTCTCTTACAAAGTCGTTCCACTACACCCGTGTCTCATAGAGACGTTTCTTTCTGCTTTCTATAGATGCTTCCATGAGCACTGTTCCGAATTTTCATCTGTAATTCCCTCACTCTCTTCCAAACGACTCTGAAGACGTCTCGCAATTAGTTAGCATCCATTGATTGTACAACTTGAAACTCACAGAACTTTGCATCTTCCCATTTATCCTTTCTACTTCTTTCACGAGTATTTCTCAAAAATTTAACTCGATGTCAATAGGTATCTTCCATCTTCTCAGTCTTCAAACTATAGACGATACTAAATATTTAGGGTTTGGGGTTTTCATAAAAATATTTTCTTTTTTCTTTTACACTCCATCTTTCCGTTGGCTGAGACACTGGTAGGTTGTCATCATGAAGTATTGATCGACCATCAGGGAGCAAATATCAGTGGAACGTTTAGGTAACCATGGCAATAACATACACTAAAATCATTCAAATTTAGTCTAAGGAGAAAAATCATTCAAACTAAGTCTTAGAATAAAAACGATTCAAACTAAGTCTTAGAATAAAAATCACTTCACTTTAGTCTAAGGAGAAAAATCCTTTCCTTTAGTCTAAGGAGAAAAATCATTCGAATTTAGTCTAAGGAGAAAATCATTCAAACTAAGTCTAAGGATAAAAATCATTCAAACTAAGTCTAAGGAGAAAAATCATTCAAACTAAGTCAAAGAATAAAAATCATTTCACTTTAGTCTAAGGAGAAAAATCATTTCCTTTAGTCTAAGGAGAAAAATCATTTAAATTTAGTCTAAGGAGAAAATCGTTTCACTTTAGTCTAAGGAGAAAAATCATTTCCTTTAGTTTAAGGAGAAAATCATTTCCTTTAATCTAAGGATAGTCTAAGTCTCCTTTAGTCTAAGGAGAAAATCGTTTCACTTTAGTCTAAGGAGAAAAATCATTTCCTTTAGTTTAAGGAGAAAATCATTTCCTTTAATCTAAGGATAAAAATCATTCAAACTAAGTCTAAGGAGAAGAATCATTCAAATTTAGTCTAAGGATAAAATAATTCAAATTGAGTCTAAGGATAAAATAATTCAAATTGAGTGTAAGCATAAAAATCATTCAAACTAAGTCCAAAGAGATAAACCATTCAAACAAAGTCTAAGAATAAAAATCATTTCACTTTAGTCTAAGGAGAAAAATCATTTCACTTTAGTCTAAGGAGAAAAATCATTTCCTTTAGTCTAAGGAGAAAAATCATTTAAATTTAGTCTAAGGAGAAAATCGTTTCACTTTAGTCTAAGGAGAAAAATCATTTCCTTTAGTCTAAGGAGAAAATCATTCAAATTAAGTCTAAGGAGAAAATCATTCAAATTAAGTCTAAGGATATAAATCATTCAAACTAAGTCTAAGGAGAAAATCATTCAAATTAAGTCTAACGATATAAATCATTCAAACTAAGTCTAGGGATAGAAATCATTCAAATTTAGTCTAAGGAGAAAATCATTCAAATTACGTCTAAGGATAAAAATCATTCAAATTAAGTCCAAGGAGATAAACCATTCAAACTAAGTCTAAGAATAAAAATCATTCCACTTTAGCCAAAGGAGAAAAATCATTTCACTTTAGTCGAAGGAGAAATCATTCAAATTAAGTCTAAGGATATAAATCATTCAAACTAAGTCTAAGGATAAAATCATTCAAATTAAGTCTAACGATATAAATCATTCAAACTAAGTCTAGGGAGAAAAATCATTCAAATTTAGTCTAAGGAGAAAATCATTCAAATTAAGTCTAAGGATAAAAATCATTCAAATTAAGTCCAAGGAGATAAACCATTCAAACTAAGTCTAAGAATAGAAATCATTTCACTTTAGTCTAATGAGAAAAATCATTCACATTTAGTCTAAGGAGAAAAATCATTACAATTTATTCTAAGGAGAAAAATCAACATTGTATGGTGTAATTAAACTGCATTCACTTAAACCGAGGACCCAGTTGCATATGGTTGATAGCGGGTGCGCATTTTATCATCGTGGCTTCACTTTGAAATATGCGAAGTAAATACGAGAATTCCCCACCTCCCTTGTTTAACGACCTCTTCGTTTGGGTCATTCTCATTCGAACTTCTCCCAGATGGATTCCGTGTTCGTTCGACAGTTCATTCTGTTCCTCAATATCGAAACAAAAAGTTGTACGAAAGTAGTACTCTTTGGCGAAGAAGGAACCAAATTAATTTCCTAAATCCTTATTTGATGAGAGAAGAATAAAATTTCCATCTAAGCATTACAGATGAATTTTTATGTACGCAAATTTTTCATGCGTTCCCTAACAAGATCATTAATGTGGGCTTCCTCAACAGTCTCCATTAAGCTGGTAATTCTGCGAATCTTGCCCGGCTAACTCCTTCGCATTACTGACTCATTCAGGAAAAACAACATTTATTATGCTAATTAACCTTATCTTTGAAAGTTCAGCACTGCGTTATTTGCAGGGTAATTAATGAGAATATGACAGAAGGGGGGTTCGTACATTTACACTGCACACTTTGCTACAGAGCTCCTATTTTGCTATCTCCTTTGGGAACTGCAAGACAGGAAAATTAATTCGAACTAATTGCTGTATACTAATTACACTGTTCAACCTCAGAGGGCGCGACTAATTTGTATTTCTCTGCTAAATGAAACAGTTCACACTTACCACCATTTCATATCAAATTCCTTTAATTAGCCGGCCAAGTATTCAAACGTTAATAGGGGCGGCGTGCGCAATAAAAAGGGTACAATATCCCGGGTCACTTGTGTATTGAAGGATGTCCCATGATGTGTCTGCTAGCCATCCGCCTGCCCCAAGAACAAATCCGTGTTCCATAAACGTGGCCACGAACAGAATGTTGTAGTAGGATGGTTTAGGTGCAACAGTGACTAATTTTCTGTTTGGTGGATGAAAAACCCGAGTTTTCTCTGTGAAAACCATGCTACCCTCGTCTGAGACCAAGCCACGTAGTGAAAAAGGACTATAAAAATACCCCACCTCATCAATGGGATTTGAACTCAGGTCTCTTCCACCCAGTGTGGGGTGGACAGCGATTCTTGGGATGTGCAGTTCCTAACTGTTCTCCTGGGATTTTATTGGTCGAGCAGCTCTCTGAATGAAATCTTACTATTTGAATAACAAGTTTAATCTTGACGTTTGTGTGACACATCTTAATCTCGGTGCTGTGTCATTGTTGGATCTGTGACTGATGGATTCAGGACTAAACTCTACTCCGTATCATTGTAGGTTGAAGATCATCAACTTGCTTCTGTATTTCTTCAAAAGGATGGACCAGGAATAGGAAATTACCTTGCTAATTCTAGTCTGATGTGATGCAGCTACCTTCTTCTTCATTCCCTCAAGAGGATGGGACCATGGAGATAAATTTAATTTGCTGATCCTGACTGGAACTAGTTGTGGGATGATTTTTCCCATGATTGCAGCTTGATGAAGAAGATCTTTGAGTGCTGCCATTCCTGTGTCGGGATGAGATTTCTCAAGGAAAATTTCTCCTGAAAGATGTGGATTTTTCCACTTCTTCCTATGTCTTTAATCTTTCTTCTATAACTTTTTTTTCTTTGGCGGATCCCTCTGTTTCATCCTCCGCTTTTCTATACTTTCCTTTCCCTACCATCACATTGTATCCAAGTCTCCTTTCATTCACTAAATTTGATCTATGCTGGGGTTGTACTCTGGTATGGATCAGCAAGATGACAGAAGGAGATGGAAGCAAGATGGAAGAAGGAGGGTGGGACGTAGTAACTAGGTGTTATTGTCTGTAAATTGCGCGTGTCCTGTGGTCTATCTGTTTGCTGGATGAAAAACCATTCTATCCTTGCTAGAGACCAACTCCACATGCACGGGGTTCGAACTCGGGTCTTTTCCACACGGTGTGGAGCAGGACGGCTATTCTATCCCACAAGGGCCCACAAACAGAACACAGTCTCTTGCAGTATATGAGAATTTAGAGGAAGGTTGCTCGAATATAGTTGGTAGTTAGTGTACGATTAGTAAAAATAATTTAAATATATCTAGTTATCTAAGAAACAAAGATGGCATCTAAATCTGTTCACCAAAACTTTATTTTTTTTTAATTTTTAAAATCTTTTTAAACTTAAAATTTTAAGAAACTCACACACCAGCGAAAATTGCAAATTTATGCAATTTTTATCTGAGGATTTCATTTTTTAACGAAGAGTTTTCTTGGGCCACTAGAGGGCGCGATGATCGCCAAACTATCGAAGGTTGTGAAAATATAAATTAACTGGGAAACATTGCGCGGTTCAGTGACATCATCGAAAAGGAAAACGTACGAATGAAAGAACACGATATTCAGCGCCACCAAGCGGGGTTTTTTTATATATATAATTATAATAATGGGCAAACACAACACCTTCACATCCACAGACATATTAATAAAGCAAAAAGTGAATAATTAGGGACGTTAAGGGTTTATTAAAGGGATTTGCGTGCATGACACTGATCAAATTGTGCTCGCATTTATCACCGGCCCTGACAGTTCGTGCTGCGCTGTGGTAATGAAGTATCCCGCACTGTGAACTTTACGCAAATCTATTGTTCGTATTTCGTATTTACCTCGTCGTCAACTTTCGCACAAACACAAACGCCGCGTTTTGTCTTAGGTTGTAAAAGCGCAGCTGCGCCTTGGAAATGGAATCACAGGGCGGCTACACAGATGTTCCCAACATGTGTATGGCCTACTGGCTACAGGAGAACAAGCTGGCTGGGAACAGGAAAGAAATGCTTCTACACTTTAAAAACGAGAGAAAGAGAGAGACAGAGAGACAGAAGAACAACCCAAGATACAAAAGATGTGAAAGAAAGAGAAGAGAAGAGAAGAAAGGGAGAACAGAAAGAGAGGGAGAAGACAACCCAAGATATAAAATATGTGAAAGAGAAAAAAGGGGAAGAGAAAGAGAGAGAGAAAGACAGACAGAATGAAGCAGAGAATAGAAAAGAAAGAAATGAAGATAGAAAGAATGAAGTAGAATAAAAATGAAAGAGAAACAGGAGCAGAAGCGATATAGAAAGAAAGAGAAAACTACACACAAAAAACGCACAAGGTTGACAGATGGGGCAGAGAGAGGGACACGAAGAAAGAAGAAGAAACAGAATAGAAAGATGAAGGAGAAATTAAAAAGAAAAGAAAGAAGAGAGACAAACAAGCAACAAGATCGACAGAAAGAAATAAAAAGAAGCAGAGACAAAATAAAAGAGTTAAAGATAAAGAAGAAATATGAAGTGGAGATTTAAAAGACAAGACAGAGAAAAATAAAAGATAGAAAGAAAAGAGAGAGACAGAGAAGCATACACCGAAGCAAAGACAGAGATAAAATACGAGAAAAGTCAAGAGACAGAGAGAGAAGAACCGAAGATAGAAAGGATGTGAAAGAGAAGAGAGAAATGGGCAACAGAAAAGTGAGAAACAGGAGGAAGTAGAGAAAAGAAAAAAAACGAAGAAAGAAAGAATGAAGCAGAATAGAAATGAACGAAAAAATGACACAGAAGCAGAATAGAAAGAGAAAAGTAGACAAAAAGCACGCAAGTTTGACAGATGGGACAATGAGACGGACACAAAGAAAGAAGGAGAAACAGATAAAATAAAAGAGAAAGAATAAAATTGAAGTGGAAGTTAAGAAGATAAGAAAGAGAGACAAAGCTGCAAACAGATCGACAGAAAGAAAAAGAAACAGACTAAATAAAAGAAAGAGTTAAAGACAAAGAAGAAATATAAAGTGGAATTTAAAAGAAAAGACAGAGAAAAATAAAAGATAGAAAGAAGAGAGAAAGATAGAAATTAAAATAGAAAGTGGGACAGAGAAACAGACAGCGATATAAAGACGGAGACAATATAGAAGGAAGGCCGAGAGAGAGAGAGAAAGAAGAACCCAAAGTATAAAAGATGTGAAAGAGAAGAGAGAAATGGGCAACAGAAAAGAGATAGAAACAAAAGGAAGAAAGAATAGAAAAGGGAAAAAAACGAAGAAAAGATAATGAAGCAGAATAAAAATGAAACCAAAAATGTGACAGAAGCAGAATGGAAAGACAGAGAAAACTAGACAAAAAGCAGACAAGGTTGACAGATGGGGCAAAGAGACATAAAGAAAGAAGGAGAAACAGATAAAATAAAAGAAAGAGCAAAAGAGAAAGAAAATTGAAGTGGATGTTAAAAAAGAAAAGAAAGAAGAGAGACAAACAAACAAACAGATCCACAGAAAGAAAGAAAAAGAGAAACAACACAGTCAAAATAAAAGAAAGCGTTGGAGACAACGACAAAATATGAAGTGGAGATTTAAACGAAAACAAAGAGAAAAATAAAAGATAGAAAGAAGAGAGAGAATGATAGAAACAAAAAAAAAAAGATAGAGCGACAGAGAAGCACACACCGATACAAAGAAAAAGACAAAATAGAAGAAAGGTCTAAAGAGAAAGAAGAAAAGTGAAGCGGAAGATAAAAAGATAGAAAGGATATGAAACAAATGGCAGAGAAGGGAATGGAGAACAGAAAAGAGAGAGTAAAGGAAGAAATCCAAGAACATAAAGTGAAAAAAGAGAAGAGAGAAAAAAATGAGAAATAGGGTGAAGAAGAAACAAAAACTAAACAAACATATAAATTTGAGACACGGTGGGACAGGCCGACAGAAAGACAGAAAACGAAACGGCAAAATAAAATAAAGAACAAATGAGAGAGAGAGAGAGACAAAGTCAAGTAGAGAGCGACAGAGAAAGACAAACAGAAGGAAAGATTGAAAACAAAATACAATAAAGAGCGACATGAAAAATAAAATTAAAACGACAGAGAGATGAAAAAAGAAACAGAAATTTAAAAGAAAAAACGCGAGAAACAGCAGACAGATGCAGTAAACAGATAAATAAAAAAAAAGAGTTAAATAATAGAAAGATGTTTCCAAGACTGTTTTTACTGACATAATCCACCGTTAAAGCCCACAAACAGCGAGCCACTCATCCACAGCGCTACCACGTCTCCTTTAAAGATGCGCGCGTTAATTTATTTAAATTTTCTCAAGTTCGTGCCTACGATTTTCGTTCTATTCCACCTTTTTCAGCCGCATCCTTCAATAATTTCAAATACGAAACTAAACTTGTTAAAGCAGAATTGGCAACGTGTAAACAAAGATAAAACGCCAGAGGTAAATCATAAAAACGAACGCCGTGTGTGCATGTGTGTGCGTAGCGCGTGCTCTTCTCCTCAAATAACAGTTTGACATTCTAACCGGCGTTATTAGCATATAAATGATTATTTGTTCGCACTTACAGGGGCAGGGGGAGGGGGGCATGTCAGTACTTAACCACGAGTATAATTTTATCAGATTTATTCCCACGCAATAAGATCAGAAAATTCTCTCTCTCTCTCTCTCTCTCTCTCTCTCAAATACATCTCGTTGATTTAAAAAAATAAATAAAAACAAAAACGAGCAGACGACAGTTGTTTGTTACGGGGCCCCCAACGTATGATTTATTCACATCCCCGAAGATATCCCCGTAATGGCATTCGTGTAAATTTAACCGAGGGATGTTCGGGAGGATCGTGAGCAAACGAAGATCCCTCCCTCACCCCACCCCACCCCCCTCCTTCCAGTTTTGTGGTAATATTTTTAGAGGGAAGGAGACTAATGAAAAGTGAGCATTCCGTGTGTTTTCTTTTTTAGTGAGCGAACTTGCTGTGCCGACTGTAGAAAGGTTCCGCGGGCGAGGGTGAGGAAGTGTCAAAGTTTCGTTTGCCGGTGAGACAGTTATCGATTGGGTGGAGAGAAAGAAGAGGAGAAAGAGAAAGAAGGAACGGAGTAAGAGGCACTTATCTAACGATCATCTTGTCCACACCTGTCAAGGAAGGCCAGGCTGGAGAGAAAGCAGCCTCGTGCTGTTGTTCGCAGACACTCGCACTTGATGCTTTATTTGGTGCAGACTTGACCGCCCCCTTCCGGTAGCACTACTTCTCTAATTCTTTCTTTTTTCTTTGGTGCCATCCAATCGTTGTAATCACATCTTTCTTTCTTCGCTTCTGTTCCTCATATGCCCGCTCTCTCTCTCTCTCTCTCTCTCTTCTATTCCTCATATGCTCTCTCTCTCCTACATCTCATGCTATCGCTCTTGTATTCTTCATATTCTTTCTCTCCTATATTATCTCTCTTCCATTCCTCATATTCTCTCTCCCTCTCTTCTATTCCTCATATTCTCTCTCTCTTCTATTTCTTGTATCCCTCATATTTGCTTTCTCTCTTTCTCTGTCTGTTCTCTCTCTCTCTCTCTCTCTCTCTCTCTCTCTCTCTCTCTCCTATACCTCATTTTGTCTTTATTTTATACCTCGTATTCCCTCCCCCTCTCTCTCCTAATCTTCCTGTTATCTCTCTCTTGTATTCCTCATATTCTCTCCCTTTCTCTTTCCTATACCACATGTTTTCTCTCTTTTATTCCTCATATTCTCTCTCCCCTCTTCGATTTCTGATATTCTCCTCTCTCTCTCTCTCTTCTATTCTTCATATTCTCTCTCACTCCCTTCTTTTCCTCATATTCTCTCTATTCTGTTCCTCACATTCTCTTCCTGTTTCTCTCTCTCTTCTATTCCTCATATTTACCCTCTCTCTCTCTTCTTTTCCTCATATCCTCTCTGTCCTATTTCTCATACCCTCTCTTTTCTATTCTTCATATTATTTCGCTATTCATTTTCTCATATTCTCTCTTTTCTAATCCTCATATTACTTCTCTCTCTCTCTCTCTCTACTATTCTCCTCCTCCTCTCTCTCTCTTTCTCTCTCTCTCTACTATTCTCCTCCCCCCTCTCTCTCTCTCTCTTTTATTCTTCATATTTTGTACGTCTTCTCTTTGGTCTTTCTGGCGATCGCTCTTTATATGAATCTCACCACTTCGTCTCACACCCGATTTCAAATTGTTGTAACCAGAAAATCAGCGCAGATGTGAAGTGGCGCACCATCTTGATGGTCTATGGTAAGAGATTTGCATTTGCATTTGAAGCTGGTCGCCTCCTAGATTCGCACCTATGGGCGACTATATCTCATCTGTGCATCGCCTTCACAACAATCGCAGTTGGATCTCCAATAGAGAAACCACATCTTGCGACCAGTCAAATGAAAACAAAACGCGGCGGGGGCAAGCACTCATGTGTCCATCACGAGGACGTAGGACGCTACTATCACTCATTCAGCAAACACGTCATCGAACTTACTGATCTCCAGGAGCTTACGATGCACATCAAGTCATCATCTGGTGATTCAACAATTCAACATAAGTGTAACTCAACTCGAGCTAAAATATTCCATACATTCGATCTCACCATTCGAAGGGTCCAAAGATGGGCCCTTCTTGAAAGGGCCCATCTTTGGACCCTTTCAAGAAGCTCAACGTCTATTTTTAGATTAAGTCTCCATACTTGAACATGGTATTCTAAATGTGGTCTTACAATTGGCTTCGAACTATGACCACTTTATCGCTACAGGATATTGTTCGATATATCATCGATAGGACTCTGTGGTCTTCGTTTGCAGCCTGTTTACACTGCTCAAAAAACTTCACATGTGCCCGTATCATAACTCCAGATCCCTTTCTTCCACTACTGACTTTAGTTCAACTGCACCAAGTGTATTTTGGGAGGCTCTATTCCCCAAGTGTAAGACCTTGCATTTTGCTGCATTAAAACATGGCTGCCACTTTTCTGACCATTTTTGAAGTCTCTTCAAGTCATCCCGAAAGAGCGCTGCTTGGCACTGATGATCTACAGCTATGATCTACCACGGTTTCTTGATTTCTAGAAGAAACACTAAGTTTCTGGGATAAAAAACATGGATCCCTCTCTTGAGTACGACTAACTGAGCCATGTTGTAATAAAAGCCCATAAACATTCCTCTCTTCATTGATGGTGGAAGGACCTTGATTACAACCACTGTGCTACCCACGAGGGTAAATCTTGGTAGTTTGTCCATTAATGTCCTGCCCTCGTGGATAGCACAATTGGTAGGATGGCCATCCACCCCACAGCGCGTGGAAAAGACTTGAGTTCGAGTCCCGTCGATGACATGAGGAATTTTTAAGAGCATTTTCACAAAGTGGCTGAGCTAGTGGGGGCTCAAGCAGTTGGTTTTTTCTCCCGAAACTGGAGTTTTTCATCCAGCAAACAGAAATTCGATCACAATATACACGGAGGAATATGGACTTCACTATCCCTCGTTCCCTCATTTTTTTCTTTCTCTGTTTCTACTCTTCTTTTATCTAGCTCTCTATCTTTTCGCTCTTTCCTCTTCGCGAAGAGAATTATTATTTTAATTCTTTTCTATTTTATTTCCTTTCTACCATTTCCCCTTTATCCATCACAGTTTATTCTATTTTTCTCCTTGTTTCTTCCCTTTTCTCCATTTCTCTCTATCGTCCTTTCTCTGGTACCATCAGCAGAAGAAGAAGTCTGTTTTGAAGAGTTTAGACAGATTGATATAAGGATGGTTTAATTGAATCACGAAGACATCCCAATTAATTAAAATCTGTAGATGGAAAAACTCGTCTCTTTGTTAATTAAGCAGCGTTCTATGAAGACTAAATTTTGTCACGTGAGTGTATGCCCCGGTAACAGACTGCCATCGATTATCATAGTCTAGACGTCTGCGCTACAAAACCACATCTATTGATTACCCTAATTAAAAGGGGTTGCGCAACTCCTCTTTGGAATAAGCAATCTACACCCAGTAATATTCTGCAACTGAAGACTGTGGTTAACACCAAAAGGCAAGAATCAACAACAAAACCCTAAACCCAAGTGGGATGGATCGAAAAGAAGTAAACAAACTCAATGGACAAATATAATTGGACCATCGTTTTAAATGAACTTGCAATAAAAGCAAGAATCATGGCTGAAATAAACTGCAACTACGTTCCCCAAAGAGAAAGAAAGAGAGAAAGAAAAACGAGCGTAATTAAGGTCAAAGGTTCTAAGTAGGCTGCCTTCTTATAACTAACCTCTTCCAGAAGAAAAAAAAAAAAAACAACCAAATAAAGACATCATGAAGAAAACGAGACAGGAACCAAGAAAAAGATGCTGCATGAGCTCTAAGAGGATGTCCTGGAACTTGAGAAGCTTGTGCGAAGAATCTTTTTCTTATCCCGAACATCTGTGAGCGTTGGGGATGTGCGTGTTCGCTTGCGAACGCCATAAATTCTCTTTTCTTTCCTTACTGGCGTCCCTTAAAGTGTTCTTTCCCTTAAAGGTGATGCAAACCAAAGGGGGGTCTCTCATAACGGACCCTCAGCTATTACCACCATGGAGTGGCAGGAGAGTACACTTTTTTTTTCTTTCAACAGGAGTGTCCCCAGAAGGCAATAAATCACCTCATCATTGATTTAAAATAAACCAGAGTTTCGATGAGGGAGGAGGGAGGAAGGAGGAGGAAGGAAGAGTGTAGCGTTCGCAAATCGCACGTCCCCTGGCAATTCCCGATAAGAATTAACCTGAGTTTAATGACTGGAAGGGCTTGAATAACATGAAATTAATATTGTGCGAGCAGATAAAAGTGGAAAAGAGAGAAAGAGAGAAGTATTTACTATTGGAAAGAGTGATAAGAACTCCAAAAGATAAATTTATTACTCATGAAAAATGGAAAAAGAAAAGAAATGCTTCTTATTTACTTGAATTTCGTGCCTTCAGCTCACAAGGCTTTCGAAAGGTCAATCTTATCAGATTTAAATACTGATCCAAGTTAAAGAAAAATATAGACAGATAGTAATAGGGCGCCTTATCTTTCAAGGCTAAATTTCTCTCAAAAAGGCGCCTTTTTGTGACAGACTGTGCAGTCTAATAATGCCACCAGATAACAAATATTCCTTAAAAGCATTAATATCTCTTCACTTAGAGCAGTTAACGATGTTAGTCGCAGTGACGTCTGCCGGAATAAAGTGGAACTATGGGCTGTTTTAAAATAATAATAATAATTCATGATTTATAATAAAAAATAACAAAAGGTAACGACTTTTATGTAGGAACCAAGTGCATTACATGGTGCGCACAATGTTTCTGAGCATCATCATGGGATGTCTCCATATTTTTTTTCTCAAAGAGCCAAATATAAAATTTTATGAAAATCCATTAATTAGAATCGAGTTATTTCATGCGAACGGACGAACGGATATGGAGAAAACAATAAGCACAGTACATGCATGCTAACTTCCCTTAAAAAAATTAAGCAATAAATGCTATTAAGTCTAGGAATATGAGCCATTTCTCGATTAACGGAACTGCCATCTCGATTAACCGAATTGCAATTTCTCGATTAACCGAATTATCATTTAACCGATACAAATTGTTCAGAAGGATTTTCGTCAGCCATTTTCTTATAATCATTTCTTTTAAATATATTTATAACAACTGGCAGGTTAATAAAGATGAATACACTTTGCCAAGCTCTAAATAAGTTAACGTGGCATGCAGAAATACCTCAGCTTCGAGTCGCCTTGGTCCACAAAATATTTCAAAAGGAACTCTCTTGAGGCTGCTACCGAACAGAACTCCTTAATGAAGATTTATTTCAAACTTAACCCATCCTCTGGCCTGTCTGGGAGTGTGCTATCGAAGGCCTGTAGATAAGAGGATAGATCGTTACAAGTCCAAGAAAAAAAAAGAAAAAAAAGAGAAAAATAACAAATGGTGGGGAATAAAGCCTCGACTGCTGCAAGGGTCACAGGTCAGTTGCACTCATTTATATTAACATCTTGCAGACACGTTGGATGGAATTTATGCTATTTTTTCGATGTTGATTTTTATAAAATGAACAGCTGCGCAATGTTCATGCTGTTTAATTCACCAGTACTCTACTGCAAAGGATGGGTTGAGGAATGATGGGATGGAATAAATTTGATAATATTAGACTGGAATTTTAGTAGATTGTAATTTTCAAAAAAGATGGTAGTTTCGAAGAATACAACTGGACAATAATTCAAAAGTCCGGCAACCAGAGAGAGAGTGAATGCAGTTTATAAGGGATCCATTAATCTGAGAGATCTCCTTTGAGAGAGTTCAAGAGAGATTCTGGAGGACAACGCCTGAGATTT
This sequence comes from Mastigoproctus giganteus, assembly GCF_048544385.1. Classification (NCBI taxonomy): domain Eukaryota; kingdom Metazoa; phylum Arthropoda; class Arachnida; order Uropygi; family Thelyphonidae; genus Mastigoproctus; species Mastigoproctus giganteus. The sequence continues at coordinate 268,107,860 of NC_143575.1, read as the reverse complement.
TTGATATTTATACTTTAAGGGAAGACATACTGAGAGAAAAAGGGAAAAAATAGTTCTTCAATGCATAAGAAACAATATTTATGGTATCCTTATGCCGGTTGGTTAGTTGGTTGATTGGTTGGTTGGTTTAGGGGCTTAGGGACATCAGCAACTCAGGCCATATTACGCACTAATTGTGTGTGTTCGGTAGTCGATTCGGTGGTGGGCAACTATCCAATTTGCAAATATCGTATCCGAATGGCCCGAGGAACATTTTTAAGATTTCGAACATGTACTCTGACAGCCTAATTCTCCAGATCTGAATCCAACGCAGTTGGATTCAGATCTGCAGAATGCAAGATGCAAGAATGGACAAACTGGAGAAAGACTCTCTCAAACACATAAGAGAATCCATGCCACGATATCTGTGAGCTACAATTGGGGACAAAGCTGGCTGTACTAGATATCGAATAAAGGTTTCTAATATTTTGGCTATTGAGTGCATATTTGCTGTTTCTAAAATGCGATGCATTATTAATTGATTCAATTTTACTGAGTATACTCCTTTGTTCAATTTTAATAAGGACATTCGTTGATTTTATTCTCCTAATAAATTGATATTTGAAATATTGCTCCTACTTCTTCCCTTTGTTAGCTATTCTCTCTCTCTCTCTCTCTCTCTCTCTCTCTCTGTTTCCTTATTTCTGTGATCAGCTAACGAACTATGACTGTGCGCCACGCCTCATAAATCAATTTACTTTAATAGTCTCCCGAGTTTTCTAAGTTTATTTTTCTGCAATAAGAAAACTCAGAAAATTTTTCTTTTAATTGAGTATTGCCTGTTAGTCACATCTTATTTTACGGTTTCCTCAAATAAGACTTCTTTTTTCTTTCTTTCTATTTTTTTTTTTTTTTTTGCTGAGGGGGAGGACAATACTCAGCTGTTTTCGAACCGTATCTACAAATGACTATTTTTTTTTTCCTCCGGCTGTACATACATTGTTAGGTTTCCTTTTATGTTTCCAACGATTGTTGCATTTTTGGTTGACGGAGTATTGTTGCATTTCCATTGTTGGTTGCGAGCCACGTGTCTTTCTTGGTCATGTGATCGCAATCGACAAACTCTACTAAGTGAATTTGCTCCAACAGAGGTCATCGAGATCAAAGTGAAGTTTTTACCCCCCGTGTCTTTAAAATTAAGCGTGTCATCAGAAAATCTCAAGGGACCCTACCCGCCATGTTTCCTGGCCGACCGCCACACGGCCTGTCGTGACAGAAGATATTAATGATTCCCATATTAAGCTAAATTTAAAGGTAATTCCTTTGGATAATAGATTGACCAACTCGGATACCCAATTATAACTAATTACACTAAGGAGAATTTAATGTAACAGTCACCAGGGGAAAGCTAGAATTATGTAAATGACTATATCCGTTACCGCCACCCCGCATGATTATAGCCTCGCTCCCACAACCTCCCTTAGAACGTTTCGAGATAATCTGGCCAACTTTGAACAGTGGGAAAAGTTGGGGAATCCCAGGAGCGCAAGGAAGCTGTCACAATGGCACATGAAATATCTTTATTAAAGATTGCATTGCACTCCCTCTGGTAGACACTGGAAGAAATATTTCCTTAAGTGGTCCAGCGTGTTAACTGGGAGATACTACAAAAATTACAAGTTCAGCAGTGTTACTTTTGTCTTTTTGATAAGAGATCCCCCCCTCTCTCTCCCTCTCTCTCTCTATCTGTTTATTTTTTCTGCTCTCACTCCACCTTGCTTTTTGGATCGATAAAACGAACTGCTGGAACATAATCCTTGGATAAAAATACTCAGGCGGATTGTAGTAGATACAAAATCAATGGAAAACGGAAGAGTATAAATGAAAGAAGAAGAAAAAATGGAAAGACTTTGAAATGGTAATGGCTTGGATAAAATTGAATCTTTTGAATTAACGTAACGAATTCCTTGAATAGCTAAACATCCAGAATGGTGGGTGTTTATGAGTAGGGTTGCCGATTCTATGGGTTGAATCCTGGATGTGAACAACTTCTGGTAGGAACAGAGGTTGATTTCAAATCCTTCCAAGAGTTTGCTGTCCACGAGATCTTGTGGCTGATTGCAGAACAACCAGGTTTGCTGATCATTGGAATGGATTTCAATATTTCAACAGGGTAGGTGCTGGATGTTCTAATTATAGGTGGGAGCTTACCCTGTGTGGGCAATGACATCAAAATCGTTTCAGAGAGAAATGCATCGTCGAGGGTTAATTTGTGGACATCGTTGCCTTCTTCGAGTGGATGCACTTCATTGTCTGTACGATCCTATGAATTGTATCTGTAATACTCTATGTATAGTATTGTAGAGCAGAGACTATTCTGCCTTCCTCAACTCCCAAACTCTGCTATTCACCTATTTGATCTCTTCTATTAAGTTGCGTGCTGCCTACCTTTTCAGCTTGGACAATATGCTGATTTAGTGATCATATATACTTGATGGACTGCTGATGATGGGTGGACTTCATTTGATTTATCCGGACTTGCTGCTAAAAGTGTTTGCAGTCTGCCAAGATGTACCTCATGTGGAGAGCGCATGTTTGGTGAATCCATCACTTCTTTTGGACTTCGTTAAATTAAGTCAGCTAACTTGGATTCTTCTTTCTGATGGCATCTTCATTAAGGTCTAAACTTCATCAATGTGCACTTTTTTATAAATGATGGACTGATGGTGTTTTAACAAGCTTCCTGTCTAAGAGGGCTGTGGTTCCTCAGCGTCCTTTACTGGACTGGACTAACTGGGTCTATGTCATTTGGCAGGAAACTCTATTATTATCCATAACCGGGACTTAAAGCGTCTCGAAGTATTTCCCTGAATTGACTTTCATAGCGGAATTGACCTTCTACTTCCACCACCATGGACTGCTAACCCTGGTCGGATGCACCTCACCACTGTAATCCTGGTATATCCTGGGTAGGATGCTGCTAACCCAGTCCTCGAATTGGGTAGGATCCAGTGGTTTAAGACTACTCCAATGCAACAAGCGAACACACTCACCACCCTCGCTGGGTGCTTTTTTTCCCTCTCCCTGGGGATACCCCTTCCCCTTTCTCCTGATGGAGCCAATGTTCCATCGATAATTAGGGGAATGACCAGCCAGAGATTAATGGGCAGCCTGGCTTACCTCCTAGGGGTGTGTGTAAGGGCAACTTGGGATCCCATCAGGGGGCCTGTGGCCAAAAGCCAGACCACAACAACAGAACCCAACATAATACACAACAATACTTTCGTTTGGATTTTACCGAATAATGTAAACTTCACAAGAGTACTTATGGTGCAGTTGTGGGAACCACAGGTGGTGCCCCCTCCCCAAATGCTATGTACACTATGTAACTCCAAATTGTTCCCAGTCTCGAAACTTTTGAAATGCCCATCGTGAATTATAATAAGTTTTAATAAATACTGAGATAGCTCTCAAAATAAATCGGATTCGTTAGAATAGAAAGACAAAGAGGGTTCTTAATTCTCTATTTCCTTGGAGAAGACACTATTTTCAATGTTGGTGAAATTTCGCTGTTCGCCAATCTTCATTTATCTACCACTCTCCAAAAATCATCACTTATTTTTATCACTTTCTTTTGCATCTCTTCCCCCCTCCTCCCCATCGTAACTATCTCTCCATCTAATGGTCCATCAATCTCCAGTAGTGCGAAATTATCCTTTTTAAGAGTTTCCTTAATCCATTTTTTGATAGAAAGTGTCGTCTTCCCCAACAAAGAAAAAGACTCCTTTCTCAGAATCTGTAGATCTGTAGTGACGTGTGATGGTAGGAGATGATCCATCATATTCCACGAGGTGGTGACCCGGCACTTGTGAAGATCTTTTACGAAGTCTGCAACACCAAATGAACGAGAAACGCAGCAATTTTTTAAACGTCTACAAGAAATCCCTTTTTGAAAAGAGAGAGAGAGAGAGAGAGAGAGACAAAAATAGTTAGAGAAAAAGATGGAGAAACTTAGCAAAAGACGAGAATTTTTCTACAAGGGACAAAAGAGGATTATTTTGTTTCTCCGCTTTACTTTTTGGAGATTGCCTTCTTCGAGACATCGCTTCACGCGCAGTTCTAAAAACCTTTTGATTGCTTGTTTACTTTTCCAAGTACTTCGATTACCATTCTTTAATTTTAATCTTCTCTTGCGCAGTTCACAGTGTTTTCCCTTTTCTTTTCGGATTGAATCCTTTAAAAATATTGTTATCTGTATTTCCTCAGGCTCTCCTTCTTTCTGTTGGAGTAAATCCTGTTGTTTTGCATAATACTCAATCGTATTATTATCGATGCAACAAGCTTAATGTTTTCTTTGTTAAGACGTAATTCCCTTAACGTCTTAACGATGGTTGCTGGAAAGAAAACAGAATTAAGAAGAATCTAACATTCCTTACATCGATGACATTTTTTTAATGGTAAAAAAGAGATTTGTATGAAATAAAAAGCTAAAATTGCACATATTTGCATTGTTTACGATGGAAGTAAATTATTAGGGATGGACGTGGTCCAGTTGTTATTAGGTGGTTGCGGATTCGAGCCCTTATATTGTAAAATACTTATGAAGCTGTTCCAGAGAATTGAAGTTCAATGAATAAATGAGGAAGATGAAAAGTTGGTTCTGTGAGTTTGGAGTTGAACAGTAAAAGGATGTTGATTGGTTTTGGCACGTATTTGAACTGGTTTGGAAGAGAGAGCGGGAATTATAGAACCCCACTCAGAAGAGTGCCCATCTATAGGAAAGACATGCCGCAGAAGAAGGTCTATGAGACACAAAGTGGAGAGATTCTGTTGGAGATGAATCATTAATTAACCAAACTAACCTCTTTTGAATGGAATCTAGAAGCCTCAGAGAGGGTTTGGGGCAATATTCCATGGTAGGGCGGATTTTCGAGTTGTACAGAGTGGCCAGCTGTTTGGAAGAAAGGTAAGGACAAGAGCGAAAGAGAAAACCCAGTTTTTTAGATGCAGAGGATGTTTGTGACGTGCTATGCCAAGAGAGATTATAAGTCAGGGTAATCCTCAATAGAGATAGATGATCTTGCCTAGAAATTGGATGGATTGAAATCAACTGTTATCTTTGTCCCACTGGAGGATTACTTGAAGCTCAGCATTTAAGGAATTGGTAGTGGATATTCGACAAGTTGAAGTTGTTTGTGCAGGGAAAGGTTTCTCAAACTGGAAGGTGGAATGCAATGCGCTATCATTAGGGAAACTATGGATAGGATTTCCAGTCAATGGAAGAAGGTCATTAATATAAGAGGAAAAGAGTTGGAGAAAAAACTGAACCTTGGGGAACACCAGCATTAGTGAAGAAGTTAGAAGATAGAGAGCCATCTACCATCATCCTCATGGAGCGATCAGAGAGAAAACTGATATCTAATTACAAACAACAGTTGGGAAACCATAAGATGGAAGCTTATTTAGAAGACCTTATGCCAAACACGATCAAAGGGCCCTCGTGGGTAGCACAGTTGCTATAATCGCCATCCTCCCTACACTGGGTGGACGTATTTATGGGTCTTTTTCACAACATAGCTGAGTTAGTCGTTCTCAGGCGAAGGTAGCGTGGTTTTTCCTCCCGGAAACTTGGGTTTTTCGTCCAGAAAACAGAAAATCAACCACAGGACATACCAATATAAAGACAGGTATACAGGAATCAATATGGCCTTAGTGGCCGATGCTCCTAAAAACCCAACAACAACTTTTCAATTGAATTTGTCCATCGATGGGTAACATAAATAAAGTGCTGTTCTTGTACTCTCTCTATCCTGTAAACTTCTTTGACCCTGTGTAGTCATAGAAGAGTATTAGCAGAAAGGTTATTTTATATTTATCCTTCCTGAATGACGTCATGAAGTTAAGTTTAATTTGCGCATGTTCTTTAAAGTAAGATTAAAGAGAGTACAATCCAATGTTGGTTTCTTCTTCTTACAAGCGAACCATTAATTAGCAAAGACCACAAGTTGCAGGAGGGGAACGCTATCGCGAAAGACAGAACATAATCAAAAACTTTTGGCAATTAAGTTCTACAGAACCCACAGTAAAAACGATTTCCAATTGAGCGAATAAAACGAAGAGTGTAAAAGCGAAGACCCACAAATTACAAAAAAAAAGAAAAGGTTTAGAACAGAAGAAACATCTCTAATCTTAGTTACCCTGTTGACCAACAGAGATAAAAAAAAAAAGAAGAGAAAAAGAAAGGAAAATAAGAAAACATTCTCCAAAGTACAGATAATTGTGGAGGTATAAAAACAGTTTAGAGAAACAGAAGATGAAAAAAGAAATTCTGAACTGCGTAAGCCGTCTTTTAATTAATGCTTTAAGAAATCGCCTGGAATAAATATTAATTGAAGTAATTAAACGAGTGTTTCACAGTAAAAGAGAAAAAAAAGTGAAATCGAAAAATTAAATATAAAAATAGAATGAAAATAAAAAGAATTATATTATTAAATATAACAGGGGACCACATAAGCAATCAGACCGGTGACATTTCAATGAAACTGAAGATCCCTAGAATTACAAAGAATCATCCGTTTGGAATGCAAATCGACGTTGTCGCAGCAACAAGATGGATGAATTTGCATGTTGCGAACTGAAAATTTCAAAATAACTCTCGGGGGTGGGGAATAACAGTGAAGCATCTCATACCATCTGCAAATGAAAGCGAATTGGTGCTAAAACCGTCATGAAACTACCTGGAAAACCCCCAAAGCTTACAGAACTTGAGGATAGCCCAACAAAGAACTATCTGCTCAGAATGCAGGTCGACGTTGTCGCAGTAAACTCACACATGCCACTAGTGAGAGGGCTGCAACACATATTACAAAAAAAAACCAACAACAACAAGGACAAGTTTGCATGTTCTGCAAGCTCAAAAACTCAAAATTAACTGGGGGGGGGGGGGGGGGAATAACTACGACACATGTCACATTATCAGCAAATGAAAGCAAATTGGTGCTGGAAACGTCATGAAATGACCCAGAAAGCCATCGAAACCCTTGAGCAGAATCATCCGCTCGGAATACAGGTCGACGTTGTCGCAATAAATACTCAGACCATCAGCGAAACGACTGCGACACCTATCACACCAGTACAGCTTGCAGGATGCTGCATAATAACAATAAAAATTCTATCATCACTGCAAATTAATTAAAAACAGATAAATTAATTAACAAGTCACGTGCTGCGAGTCCTCGTGGATTTTACATTTAATAAACCACTTAAAAGCGGACAGCCAACAAAAAAAAGTTAAGGACCTGACCAATTTTTATAACAAATCTCTTCATTGCGATCCTCTCTTTACATCAACAAAATATTTTTGTAATAAACCAACACTCCGTCGAATATCTTTATAATGAAGTTGCTATGGCAACCGGTTGCTATGGCAAGCTAGAACTCCAACTATCGAGACACAAAGATTTTAATTATATGGATGCTAAATGTTGAGATGTCCTCTTTTTTTATGAAAATAATCTTCAATTGAGATTATTATTTTATTAGACATTCTTCGTGGATGCTCAACCCGCAGCTGGAGTATTTCATATATCGGGGGAGGGGGGGTGAGAATCGAGGTAATTAGCCACCAGTGGAAAAATGCTCAAAGAGGAAACTCCATCGGTCGATTATAAGACAACAAACCATGTTTGGTAAGGAGAGTCACGTGATAAAGTGTATTAGTTTCGAAAACAAGTTATTTAAATACTCGCTGAGGATTTATTTTTTGTTGTTGTTGTTGTTGTTGTCCCGGTTGTCTGCACTTTAGGAGAACTCTCTCGCGGTTTCTTTCATCCCGGTGTTCAACTGCAAGCTACTGATCTCGTTTCAGAAAATAAATGCTGCCAACAGTTTCTTCCATAGCAACCACTTACAAAACTCCACCCCTTAACGTTCTAAAATGTGGGGGAGGGGGGGAGGTTTAAGGAGGGATAGGAGGAAATGAAGTATAACCGATGATGTATAAAAAGGAAAAAGTTAAGATGAAATCAAAGGGGATTAGGTCTCTGTATGAAGCACGGGCAAATCACAGGGGTGCCAAAGTAGTGTGTAATTAATGGAGGATCCACGCCTTTTGTAAGAGGGACGCGCAGGGTAATTAATGGCGGGTAATTATGGTAGTTGGGTGGCCATTCTTTTGTTCGGCAAGTAATGGGACTCATGATTTTGGTAATTAGCTACATCGGCCTAGTAAGCCTTTAAGTTTTTCGTCGAGCTTAAGAGAGGAGTGGAGAGAGCGCGCGCGGATGGTGTGAGAACGCAGAGTCGAACAAAAGACGAAGTTCTGCACCGTTTAGATAGACGACGTCGTAGGACGAGGAACGTAAACAGGCAGAAGCAATCTGATGATCCTTTGGCTTCACGACTGGAAACATAAAATCCCCCCCTCTGCCTTTTCCACTAATATCTTAGCTATTTGTTGGCTTTGTTTTCTCCAACTCTCTCAAAATGTTGTTCTTTGGGGGGGGAATCTCATTTAAGGGGGGACAGGGATAAAGTTTAATTCTGGGGAGTTGTAACGTTCTGGTTATGAAAATGTTTGTGATGCCATCGCAAATTTTACTACAATAAAAATCTGATAATTATTTCTTTGTCCGTTCGTCCGTCCACATGTAAGCATTTGACTGAGTGGATGATTTTTCATGGCTCAGCCTGCAGGTGCAAGACTGCACCTGCAGGCTGAGCTAAGTGTTGCAAACATCTTCGGGTGTAAACATTAAGCTTTCTTCTCTTTCCTGGCTCTGAATAGGCTTCCCAGACCAGGGGTATTCAATCTTTCGCTCCCTCCCTACCTCTCTCATTTAAAGGACGCCTTTTTCCTTTGACTTCCCTTCTTTCTCCTCTCTTTTTAAACGAAAATGTTGAAGCATTTTAATGCATGTTCTTGTTCGACCGTCTCAAAGTCTGATGGTCACACTAGATGGAAATTCTATTGGGCTCACAGAGCTTTCATTCTACAAGAAGATAACGAAGCCTGAAATTGCCCACCATCTGGTTCCAACATGAAACTACCTTCCGTGGATTTGGTTGCACTATTCGCATCGTTGCCTCCAATCCCAGGATCAAATGTCTGACTTTCCCATTAACTAGAAGATAGATGATCCTGGAAGCCTTGGACACTGCCAAGATCACCCGGCCCTGTGAGCGGAAAAATAATAACAGATGCGGAAAAGAGATCTAATGGTACCTGCTTCGCTGAGAGCAGGCAACCAACGTCCTCTTCTTTGCTGCGAAGGCGATCATCTACAACTTCCACTTGAACTACACGCAAGAAGCAGGATGGGTGTCCCTCCTCTTTGCATTTCAGCACTAAGACCTCTTATGGAGACTACTGAGCAAATTGCAGAGCAGAATCCTACTCGAGTTGCACCACCATCCAAAGGAAGTGTTGCCCATCTCAATTCGCCATCAGTGAACACTGCACAACCTTGGACACGTGACCCTTTCAAAGTGTACGCGCATGTGTACGAAGAAGAAATGCAGAGCGACTTCATCATTACCAAAAGGCTTCAAATCATTCCCTCTTTGCTGAGTCATTTCACAATTGCATACAAGACGTAAATATTTTTCTTTAATGTCACCATTCTACTCTCTGTTTCTCATTCTCTCTCTCTCTCTCTCTCTCTCTCTCTCTCTCTCTCTCTCTTGATGTCTTTCTTACTCTTTCCACAATTCCTTCCACCGTATCTTTCTCTTCTTCTCTCTCGATCTCTTTCAGTTCTCTTCCTTTGCCTTAGTTATTATTACATTTTAATTTTCTGTCTCTCCCGCTCTTTCTTCATGTCGTTCGGTTCTTTTCTCTTTGCTTCCTTACTCTTTCTAACATTTCCTTCCTCTCTCTCTCTCTCTCTCTCTCTCTCTCTCTCTCTCTCTCTCTCTCTCTCTCTCTGTCTCGATCTCTTTTATTTCTCATCCTCTGCTTTTCTTCTTCTTACTGTCTTTTCCGATCTCTTGGTTTTAATGCCATTTTGTTCTTTCCTTCCGGCATGCTTACTCGTTTCTTTTATTTCCCCCTCCCCCTCCCTTCTCTCTTTCTCTCTTTTGATGTCTTTCTAGTGTTTTCCCTTTGCCTTTCTTAACTTTTCTATCATGTCCTTCCAACTTCTCTGTTTCTCGATCTTTGTTTTGTTCTGTTTTGCTGCCTTCTCTAACTCTTCCCCCCGCCTACCTGTCTCTCTCTCTCTGTTCGTTTCCCTCTATCCTCCTCATTCTTCCTGTTTTTTTTCCTTCTTTCTCTCTCTCTCTTTCTCTCTCTGTCTCTCGATCTCTTTCAGTTCTCTTCCTTTGCCTTCCTTATTATTATCTCTCTCTCTTTCTCTCTCTCACTCTTCTTCTTTCTCTCTTCTCTCTCTCCCCGTCTCTCTTCACTCCCTCTCCCTCTCTCTCTTTCCTCTCTCTTCTCTTTCTGTCCGTCTTCTCTCTCTCTCTCTCTGTCTCTTTCTCTTTCTCTCTCTCACTCCTTTTCTTTCGCTCTTCTCTCTTCTCTTCTCTTCTCTTCTCTCACTCCTTTTCTTTCTCTTCTCTCTCTCTTTCTCTCTCACTCCTTTTCTTTCTCTCTTCTCTCTCTCTTTCTCTCTCACTCCTTTTCTTTCTCTCTTCTCTCTCTCTCTTTCTCTCTCACTCTTTTTCTTTCTCTCTTCTCATTTTCTTTATCTTTCTCTCTTTCTCTCTCTCTTTCTCTCTCTCTTTCTCTCCGTCTTCTCCCTCTCACTTTTTTATTTCTCTCTCTTCTCTTTCTCTCTCTTACTCCTTTTCTTTCTCTCTTCTCTCTCTCTTTCTCTTTTTCTTTATCTTTCTCTCTTCTCTCTCTCTTTCTCTCCGTCTTCTCTCTCTTTTTCTTTTTCTTTCTCTCTTCTCTCTCCCTCTGTCTATTTCTTTTAGTTCTCTTGCTGTCTTCTTTATTCTTATTATATTCTCGCTCTCCATCTCTCTTGATTTCCCTCTACCTTCCTCACTCTTTCTGTCCTTTTCTTCTGCTTTCTGTCTCTCCCTCTCCCTGTCTCTCTCTCAGTGTCGAGCTCCTGTTCGTTTCCCTCTGCCTTCCTCACTCTTTCTGTCCTTTTCTTCGTCCCTCTCTCTCTCTCGATCTTCTGTCCTTCATCCCATGCCTTCCTCACTGTGCCTTTTTCCTCCTTCTATCTCTCTGTCTCTCATTTGTCTCTTTCTCTCTCTCTCTCTCTCTCTCTCTCATCCCCCTCCCCCCTCCCCCCACAAATTTATCATCTCTCGAAGATTGAAGAGAGCGGCAAGAAACGTGAGGAGATGCGTCTTCATAAAGTGGGAGTGCGATTTGTTGGGGGGAAGCATCGGCCGGGTGGGGGGAATCCCCTTTTACCGTTTCTCGTGGTCCCCGGGGGAGTTGCAGCGAGGCGAAACAGAAGCACGGTTAGCGTGCCATTCGACCTCGCCAGAGATACGGACGCTGGATGACGGGAATACTCGGGGGATCGGCGTGTGTAACGTAACTGTTGATAGATGTCGGGACAGCGGAGGGAGGTGTACGCGGCTATCGTTACGAGCGCCGAGGCTGCACTTCTTCGGATGTCTTAATGCGGGATGGGCGAGACAAAGCAGCCAGAAAGAGGACACCCATCTTCGTTCTTTCCCGAGTAGTAAACAGAATTTTCACAAAGGCCGCTTGATTTCTCACTTTCTCTCTCTCTCTCTCTCTCACCCCCCCCCCGCCGGCATCGTCGAACCCTCCCGCTGTTCCGACACTCCTCGCGGCAGGAGGTTGCCGGAATTACACGAAAGTCTGCGCTAAACGCCGCTCTATTGCGATGAGTCATTACGAAAAGAGGGCACACTCGGGGACAGGGGGTTAAAGCGATTTAGGGGTGGGGGGAAGTCCCGAGCGCAGCCACGATTGGACAAAGTCTCGGGGAGATCGCGAACAGCAAACAAGCGATTTCGAAGTGCAGATGGAAATTGTGTTTCGACTGAGGGGGATTAAAAGGGGAAAGAACAAAGAGAGCGAGAGAGAGAGAGAGGGGGGAGGGACGATTGCAAAGACTGAAGGAACGTTTGCTTTATGGACAACAGGATACAGAGAAAGAGAGAAAACGACAAAACAGCAATGAAAGGAATGACATAGGAAGAAAGAAAGAAATAAAAACATAACTAGAATAAAAAATCTTGGTGTCTATGCCCGAGACCGGCTAACTCGGCCAAAGAGTAAAAATGGTTATATTCCTGCTTCTGAGTTCACATCTGAATCTGCCAGTACACCTTTCCAAAGATTTCCTTCCTGTATATTTTGTTTATGTGGGTCGATGTTCAAATTATTGAAAACCTTAAGGGAACAATTTCCAAAGACTGGGTCACTGCACTCCAGCTCGAGTTATCCCCTTTAGGTTCATCCAGTCTACCCGGTATTAAGTGAGTCGAAGTTAAAATGTTTCTTGTTATAATTTGCATCCGTTTACAGCTAGGTTAGCGTACTGTATCACTCTTGAGATGGTAAACGGTTTCCAGCAATCCCATTTAACCATCTCAGGAGCCAATATTCGACGCCTGGGAAGTTCTTGATGCTCCTCTCACGGGCCGATGACCAGATAAGTGATGCATAAAGCTCAATTGGAGTAACACATTTAACAACGTATTGCGTCATTAGATTAGGATTTCTAGAGGACTGTGAGCTCCTATCTAGGGACTCAGAATGCTGCGCATGTCTTCTTTCTTGCGATACAAATGAGGCATGAAGTTTGGACTTCGATTCTATTTAAGCCCCGAATCGAACTTTTTGTACCATGGTGCCAGTCACTGAAAACTCTAATTGGATTCGTCTTCTTTTTGTTGCTGAAGATCATTTCTGCAGTTTTATTTACATATATTTGCAAATCAATGCGCGCTAATTAATTTTCGGGTTTTCTTATTGTATTGTTTCCCTCCTTGTGAGAAAAAAAATTGCAGTTTCTAACTCCTAAGAGGTAACCAAAGAAAATTTAAACCACAAAGGATTGCTTAGTTTTGAGATCTTTATTAGAATATTTACACTTTGAGGTCACAAAAGCTATTTCACAGAGGAGTGTTCTCTTGGGCTGCGTTGGGTCAATCCTGGGGAACACATCTTGGTTTATGAAGATTGGCATCAAATTACTCTTCCACTTTGATTACATAGCAACTGATGGCGAGTTAAATCGAATCTTCAAAACAATGCTGATATACTTCCAAAGCCATGGTACTATAGTCCATCAGCAACAATAAATGTGCTCAAATGCTTTCACTAAAAGAGGTGTTAGATGCATTAAGTTCCTCTCGATCTCCAGATATCAAAGTTGACAAACATAAAGATCTTGGTCCCATTTGGGGGAAAAAACTAGCATTTGCGCAACCCATCTTATGGATAAATACTTCTATTTAATATGGTTGTTGTGGTGTGGTGTATGCGTCTATTCTGTGGTCGATTTTCTGTTTGCTGGATGAAAAACTCGAGTTTCCGGGGGAAAACCATGTTACTCTCGCCTGAGAACGACTAACTCAGCTACCTTGTGAAAAGGGGCCATAATGGGACTAATGGGACCCAACTATTTCGTCTGCTACAGATTCATGCTGTTTTAATGGTGGAACTTCTAAATTCTGATCTGAATATTGGTTTGCATTAAAGTTCTGAATCCATGAGACAGATAGAAACAAATTCTGAAAAACGGTCATCAATGAAACCACTGTGAAATAACTTAAGGGTTTAATGAATAACAGTTCACCAAAGAACCATTTTGGTTTGGAGTTTGGAGTTGGTGAGTTGGACTATGAAGATCCCTTCATGGTCCAACTCTCGAGCAGTCCATCCACTGCAAGAGAGATAACACAAATATTATCTGTTTTTAAAGTAAATTAATACAATATTAGTACACAGAAGCTTAAAATGAATTCAATCCAGGACTTCTCAAGACAGGTTGAAAAGAATCTTTCTATCAAACAGGAAGATATTTCTGAAACTTGCACATAAGACGCCGAAAGAAACTACAAATCTTCATTTTGTAGAGATGGTAACTGGCAAAAATCCTTGCACCATAGTATTCATTTGGTGGTGCAAGATAGTATTAATTTCAACAAAGTTACTAGAAGGATTTTTCCCGTATCATTGAAGATAACCTAACGGTTAAATCTGTAGTATCCAGTACTAAATTTACCATCTATACAAAATGATTACCATTTTGTAGAGATGATATTCATTTGAACAAAGGTGGTGCAAGGAATTTTGCTAGTATCATTGAGGATACCCTAAGGGTTCAGGTGAAACTGCTATTTAAGCGTAATTTAGATCCACGTTTATCTGATGATATGAATCAAAGTAATGCTTGCACTCACCTCTTTGTTGCCAATGTTCTGAGGATGGCAATGTTTCAAATGAGGAGGGAAAGATTAAAAAAAACCTGCTAACCCAATATTTTTGCTGTGAGGAGTACCACAAGGATCTCCCTTGGGTCCTCTCGTCTTTTTGGGTTTTTAAAATTCATAAACCGCTTCAATACTTACATTAATTAATTTTATTAATTATTAATATCGCTCATATCAATTAAATTGTTAATAAATGATTAATTAAATCATTCAATAAAATTGTTAGATATATTTAAATGATAAACAAGCGTTGAGCAATGCACACCCAAATTAACAGTTCACCCGATAGTAGCCTAAACTGAATTATCTACAGCAAATCCACACACGCAAATCAATGAATGCAGAGATCCCCAGACACCATTATAAGGGACTGAGATATCGTGGAACATAAACATGATTCTCGACTCAAGCACCAGCCGAGTGATAATTACTCTTAATAAAGGACTAATTGTTGAACGTTACTCTATTGGCATGCAAACCGTGTTTCAAGCGATGCATACAGCCATGTCTACCTGCTAATTAATTACATACACGTGTGTCCAGTAATACACCACGCTCAGATAGATGGATAGAGTCAGAGAGAGAGAGAGAGACTCAGATAACAAATGCAATAAAGCGTTAATATATTGGGTCAATAAATAGACACCATTAATATTTGTTGAAATACGAGAATCAAAAATGGTATATGTTCATCAGGGATAAGGCAAATCTTTGTCCAATAAATATTGGTAAGTCATAATACGTTGTCTATACATTGAAGGCCATTTTATTAGGGGACCTCGCTATTACGTAGGTCCCCATCCTTCAGCCAAACCAGCATGGATTAGTTGTAAGCTGAATTCATTCTCATTCTCCGGGGACCACTTCTGTACAATTCTGGTCTTGTGATATGATGACTGAAAAGTATTCTTCTAACAGGAAGAACCCATTCGCAGATGGATTCGCTGTATTCATGTCGAGTTTTATGCGCATTTAGGCCATATTGCGCCTTTTTATACTGTAAATTGAGCATGGTCTGTGGTTGATATGTTTGTTGGACAAAAAACTCGATCCTTCCAAGATAATAAAAACCAAGCTACCCTCGCCTGAGAACAGCTAACTCAGCCATGTTGTGAAAAACGCCTATAAAGGTGAGTCTTTTCCATCGGGCGTTTCTATCAACTACCTAAGAGGGCCTACAGCCATGAATCGATGCGCCTGCTCAGAACCAATTTACATAATACTTTGTGGCACTTATTCGAAGTCTCTCATCGTATGGATGTCCTTTTTACAATCTTACCAGACAGGTTGCCCATCACTGGACCTTTCCAAGTAGCTCGTGTTTTGTCGATGTGGCTTCCATACCTGGACATATTACTCCAAGTATGGAATTAAAATCTCCTACCTCTAAAAGTAATTTTTCAATAAATCAACCATAGAAGAAAGCCCATGGTGTCTTCAGTTCCAAGCAGAACTTCATGAGACTTCATTGTGACCTCAAAGTTCCTCTACCGTTTTCAAAATAGCTTCCACTTCGACCATTGCCCTCGTGGGTAGCACAGTTGGTAGAGTCCTACCCACACTGGGTGTAAAAGAGCTGGGTTCGAGTCCCATCGACGACTTAGGGAATTTTTGTGGTATTTTTCACGACGTGGCCAAGTTAGTCGGTCTGAGGAGAGGGATGCATGTTTTTTTTCTACCAGAAAACTAAGGTTTTCCATTGAGCTGTGTGGAGTAGAACGCGGTTCCATTTCTCAAAGAAAACTGCCCATTAATGATGTCACTACATTATTTGTAATTAAAACAACTACGAGCGCCATGTTTTTGGGACTTTATGCTGGAGAAGTAGTGCTGAAGACATTGTCTGTACTTAATGGACATTTGAAACTAATGGAATAATATCTTTCGTTGTTTGAATCCTTTCGTCCTTGTTATTATTAATAAATGAGTCTCTTAATTATTCTCAGAATTCAGGTCGAAGTACTGGAGTTTGTGGTGGTATCAAAGCCTGTCTAATACCATTAAGAAAGCGTTGTTTGCTCTTTAAACCGAATAAAGAATTCAAATTCAATCACAGGGTAAGACCGGCTTCGGGGCACGAAAATGTGGAGCTTAATTAATTCAAAGTTACTACAATGGACACAGAGGAAACTGCATGTCCGTGTTTTTTAATGTTCGTTTTTCCTTATTAGCGAAGGAGAAGCGCACAATTGAGGAGAACTATCTCGCTCTGGTAATACAATTACAGAAGGTCTGCAGCGCCTACACGCAGCCCAATTCAGATCAATATGTGCTTAGGGCAATTTGCTTCTCACTTTGCTGTTAGTTTTATTGACGGATCGGATCAGTGGCACCAGGCTATCGCTGAGGACTGCTGGGAATGTAACAGGTGTACGTTGACTCATTCATTGGTCCTATTTGAGGGATCGTTCCATCTCAGACGTGTTGTAACCCACTTTGTGCGTAAATACTCGCGCCTCTTAAAGTATTAAGCAATTTGCAAAATTATGCTTCTGGTATCGAAGAATGGAGTATGATCCTCCCTCCTCTCTTTGCATGAATTCTGCTTAACCAATCTATAATAAGAAATTACTTCTTTACTGTTTAATAATCCTAATTTTGCATGTTTTGTGCATGCTCAGCTTTCTCAGCAAAGTCCAGGGTCTGTGTTCCCTGTGGGTGAGACGTCTAATAAAAAAAATATCCATCACTATACCACATTATTCTTTGGTAAACAGCTTCCGGGTGTAATTTATAATCATAATTAAGGCAAAGCAATGGATCAGGTCTTCAACCCCTCCCTATGAACGAAATTCATGGGTGTGAGCTTGACCAGACCACGAGGAAAGATGCCGATGGAAGAAGCTACTACAAGACAAGGACATACACGTTCTGGACATAATGGACATTGGGGATTGTGTATTGAGGTCGGATCCTCTTTTTTTTCTCTTTATGGAATGGACTGGATCCTCTAATTCCCATTTATGGGCGCATTACTTCACAAGTGTAAGTGGGAATCTTTGATGATCAACATGCGCAACATTAAATGTTGCGCATGTCCCTTGTTTAAAACTACTGTCACAAAATAAAGGTTTGCAATACCTGTTTTACGTATTCTTCTTCAGTATTTAGCAATATTGCATAAGTATAGATAATGAACAGTTCTTGCTAGAAGCAGTGCGACATTCATTTTATTTATTTTGGCCACTAACGAAAAAGAGACTGGACGCTCTTGCTTCACTCCTTACAGAGATGGCATGTCCTAGATTGGATTACCTTGAATTTGTTTGAGAAATCAATCCTTTCAAAAAATGCTATCAAAAAAATCTTTGGGACATCCTGGATATGCAGTTCCAAAATGTCCGAAATCCAGCAGTTGTCCTCATCACCTCTTGAACTTGAAGTTATCTTAATGGTAGAATGGGCCAAATTGGACTTGGATCTATTCAGAAAGTGAAGAGTTTCAATATTCATTTATGGAAGGGGGATACAAACAAATATTAAGTAGGTTTACATAGTTCTCCTCTCTTCCCCTCGAGAGATTTCTGATTTTGGCTGCATTTTTCCTGGTCTGGTATAGTCACCCTTGCGGGTAGTGTAGTTAATTCCACCAATTACACAATGTAAAGGATTCCACCAAGAAGAGTAAGATAATATGATTCAAATTCTTTCATTGTGAAAAGACACTCTTTTGGAAACTTAAAACATTGACTCTCGTCAGCAATACGCTTCTCTAAATATCTGAATCTTCTACATAGAAGATTCCAATTAAACGAAGCCCACAGTAGCGCTCCTGGTCATTGGCTAACGCGATTCTTTTCCTAAACTGGTACAGGAGAAATGACTACGCGAAGTGATCATTTGTAGCGTTGCCACGAACTCTGCAAAGTCCCTCACGCAACCTTTACTATCTTTCAACAAATTACAGCCCAAAATTTTTATTGTATCCTAACACACTGGCAACTTTCTCCTAGCTCACCCACCCACCCCCCTTCCATCATCCTCACGTCCTATCCAGTCATTCGATATTTTATCAAGTCGGTTTTTCCTTCCAGATTGATCATCCTTCCACGAGACTGAAATAGACTCCGTGTTTATCCGTTGGTTGGTGTGCTCCGAGAGGATTACAGAAATCCTAGCATCCCTGCTGAGAATGTCACGCGTCTCGCTGTTCAATTTCGAGCGGCTCCACCTGTCAAGTAACACCGTGTCTGCAGATATCACTAGCGTTTCAACTGGGGACGACCACCGCTCGAGTAAACGCATGCGCACATCAGCAATTGGGAGCGCGAGGCGAAAAACACCATAGAAATCAAACAAGGATTTCAAGGAGAAAGGAGAGCGTGCACTACACAAAGAGATACGTTGAAGAATGAGCCTAGTTTGTCATAGCGGGACATCGGTAAAGCGTTTCTCGCTTCCAGACGCCGCACGAGCATGCTTGCAACCCCCTAAACAATGAATATCAAACGACAAAGATGTGCATACGGATGTGTCATTTATAGCCAGTTCCATCGGGATTACCACGCTAGAAGAGGGAATCTTACCACTCGGGAGAAAGTCATTTGAGCAGTGAGAACACTGGAAATTTTGATGGAACCTATTGGTAGTCTTTTAAGCGTAATGTCTTTTGATGATAAAGATGTCCAGGGTGGTTGTTTTATTTAACAATTGAGAAGTACATCTGAGAGACAATTTGGCCTCAAAAAAAAGTTAATTCCGTGATTTCCTAAACCCATAAAAAAAAGAATAAAAACGTTATCAGTCGATGCACATCCAACTACACATTACGATGACAGATGGCACTTGAAAAGCTGTCCATTTTATCAAATTATGGGTTGACTTAGTGGTGACAGTGTAATATCTATGGTGCACATCTAAACGGATACGAAGTAGCCTTCAGGGAATAGACAGATGTTCCAATTCTTCATAGGTTGTCCAATATTCCATATTGCATGCGTGATGGATCACCGGGGAATGTCCAACTCGTAACTAAGAGTGCTAACAAACCATGCCTAAGTCCTGTACACAGCCGAAAACCCTAGAGACCAGCGCACGTCAGTATCCGAGAAGAAAGATGGACCAGAATTTTCAAAAGAAGAAATAAAGAGAGCGAATAGCAAAGCCTTTATTTTGATTGTTTCCATGGGATGAAGAAGAAGAAGAAACGTTGATAATCCCGAGATAATAGCCCTACCCTCATCAGAGTAGATTACGAACAAGTCAAATTGCTAGTATGAAGAGTTTAGTCACTAAGGGGATGGATTGTCGTTCTTTTACCAATAAACAGTTTATATTATTGACTTCTCCGCCTCTTCAACCCCACAATAGCCTTACTCCTAGCCCCTTAAGCAACTCCATATCTCAGCTTGTTGGGTGGAGGGGGTGAAGGAAGGGGACGGACAACAATTGAAGGCTAAAATCAAGATTTATGGCAGAAAATCATGCATCTCTCTCGACTCGCACTGTGGGTTGCTATGGTAACCGGACATATTCTTCATTGTCTCGCTCCTACCTCGAGACTAACAATAAATGAGTGCGCACTATTGTTTCCGAAGAGGACCTACTCCATTCTCATTTACGCGCCATTTCAATGACAGACGAAGCTCTACTGCTTCAGCGTTCATTCGGGGCATCATTTTTCACGGATGCTGCCCCTAACGATGGAGGCTGCCAGTTGGGAAGTGCAGTGTGCATGGACAAAAAAGGTTTTTGTCTCATAAAGTTCTTGAAGTGGAAATGTTTAAACCGAGAATTCGTCTTCGTATGAACTCACTTAAAATAAAAGTCACACACTCAGATAAACAAGACAAAAGAGCAATAGTTAGCGAGCTCGAGCGCTACTTGATTTACTACGTTTGTAATAGTTGATGAAATCGGGCTAACGAACAAATTTCAATTCAATTCATTTGGAGGACCTCTAGATGGCGCTCTTCTACAGCTTCTCCTTTAGCTTTGTGTACACGGCCTCAGATGAGATGAGCAATTTTTCTATTTCATCTCTCCTGCTCGCGTGGGTAGGAGCAGTTGGTAGAATCGCTGTCCATCCCACACTGGTTGAAAAAGACCCGAGTTCGAATCCCGTCGATGATGTGAGGAATTTTTATGGTCCTTTTCCACAACATGGCTGAGTTAGTCGGTCTCAGGCGAACGTAGCATGGTTTTTCATCCAGAAAGAGAAAATCGACCACAAATTACAACCCTACAACAACAACTCTATTCAATCTGTGAATCGAGGAAAATAAAAATTTCCTATAAAGGTTCTGTGTCTGTAATTGATCTTCCAAAGAATAATGCAACCACTTTCTTAAGAAAAGAATTTTTAAAGTTTATCTATTCAAGAATAAGTAAGATTATCGCCATGAAGATTATTCTTCGCTGTTGGAGCAATCTTTAAATTAATAAGTAACCTCATAATTGAAAATAAAAAGATAAAAGTAAAGGCTGATCTCCAAGAAGCAAGCAATATATGAACTTGCTTCACATCCCCTTTCTTAAGTAGTTGCCTCTACCACTTCTTACCCTATTTCATCTTAATCTCGTGATTGCTGTTGCATTGAAAGAAAGATACTTTGTTATTCTTAAAGGATTTGGACGATCAAAAAGTTCTACTAGTAATGGGTTTAAGGAGGAAGTTTCAAAAACCTTAAAGAATTCCATAAAGGAAATTAAAGTTAAGACGATGTGGCTTATCAGGAACAATAGGATTATTATTCACACCAATAGGATTATTATTCTTTGGGTTTTAAGGGTAAAACAAATTCAAAAAATTGCTGCCAACTGTGACCGTAATGTATCTCCACTTATTTACAAAATAATTACTACTCTGAACAAAGATTTTATTGGTTGGGGCCCTCACAAAAAGTTGAGCCATTTCATATTGTCACCAAATATGTCCAGTTCTCGTCTTATGGCCATACCTTGCTTCCTGTGGACATTGCTCTAAACACGGGCATGTTGAATGTCCTAGTAAAGATGGACCACCTTCTACAGCAACTGATATCATCATAATTGAGGCTATAAGCACCCCTTTGAGGATTGTTGTTGTTGTTGTTGTTGAGTTTTAGATGCAAATGTGTTCTGTGGTCGACTTGCTGTTTTTCTGGTTGACAAATCCGAGTTTCCGGGAGGAAAAACCATGCTGCCCTCGCTGTTATTATTGTTGTAATGGGTTTTTTGGAGAATCAGCGACTACGCCCATATTACCATGCATTAAATTCAAATCTTTACTAGGAATAAGTAATCGATAATCACTTTTTACATTACGATCTAGAATATATTAAGAGGACCTGCGCTAACTGTCTGCAAAGTCTGATAGGTACCAAGAAAATATGGCGATAATGTTAGTATGGCATAAAATCGACTCTAATCCCTCTTTAGAAGACACAGCTGATAGAGAGGTTAATGCGGCAAAGAGCTGAGTTGAATTTCGCTTTCAACATGCAGTAAACAACCATAAAAATGAAATATGAGGCGCATAAAGCTAATTAGTTGAAGGCTGGATGGAATGTAATGGGCAAATAAGGTACTTGAACTCACGCTATCCTTTCGTAGCTGCTGAGATTCTTCGAGTCAAAATCTCAAGAAAGCAAACAATATCAAAAGATAAGAAGAGAAAAAATTCGATCTAAATTATTCAACCTAAAGACCTTTCATTTTTCTTTATGGTTAAATTTATTCTTCCTTTAAATCTTCAGGACATTCTCCTCTAACTTCTCAGTCAAATGGACGCTCGCGATACTTTCAAAGATGGCGCCAACGCATATTTACCAAAGCCGAATAGGTGTAAAAAATCAACAAGGACCATAATTCTTTAATTGGACTAACATTGTAAATATGTTCATCCATGTATCTTCCTCAGAGAGATTGATGTAGTGCTGTTATTGGTTAGTTATTTTCCTGTTTTTCGTGATAAAAATTGGAGTTGCTAGAAGCAGTCCTTGCCCGATATCGATTAACTCTGCTCAAGAGCAAAGGGGGCCAAAAAGAACTGTTTGAGAATTATAACCACTGCACTATCCTTGAGGGCTGTAATGATATGTAGCTCTGAAACATCAAATCTGTTGTTGCCAAGACACTCATTACTGATGGTAAATGTAAAAAGAGGATACCATAGAGTTAGGAGAACAAAAGCTGAACACTTCATACTTGGAAATATTTTCAGATGAATGATGGTTCACTCTTTTTTCCAACATCAGGGAGAGTTTACGTTTAGAGAATGCCGAAGGAAGTTCATCATCCTGAATGTCTGGAGAATTGGAGGCTATGGCAATGCCTGAAGTCTTCCTCATATTCCGCGAACCAGTCTCGAACAATCCGGGCGATGTGGCATGGTGCATTATCCTGCTGAAAGACGGCACTGCCAATGGGGAAGACCGTTGCCATGAAAGGGTGTACCTGGTCAGGAATGATGTTTAGGTAGGTGGTAGACGTCAGAGTGCCCGGCACATGGATGACTAGACCCAGGGTATCACTGAAGAACATCGCCCAAAGCATGACACCGCCAACACTGGCTTGTTTTCGTTCCACGATGCATCCAAGCGCCATCACTTACTCAGGTAAACGACGCACACGTACCCGGATGTTCATATGCTGCAACAGGAAACGTGATTCATCGGACCAGACGCCTGCGGGTACGCATCCCCATTTTCAGCAGGGTTCGATGTACTGTATGTTGTGACACATTACTCCCGTCACCAGCTTTCCAATTACCGGTGAATTACGACAGAGTCGCCCTTCTGTTGCCACGTACCATCCCATGATAGCCTTCGCTCACCTCGGGCATCGATGAGCCATGGTCGTCCAACACCTCGTCGGGGTTTCGTGGTTCCCCCTCCTCGGACCACTTTCAGTAGGTACTAACCACGGCTGACTGTGAGCATCCCACCAACCGTGCCGTTTCGGATATGCTCTGGCCATTACAATTTGGCCTTTGTCAAACTCGCTTAAGTCTTCTGCCTTTCCCATCTGAAGAAGAAGACTAACACTGATTAACGAACTCGCTGGACATAATGTTTTGGCTCATTGGTGTAGTCCTCTCATAAGTAGCAGGGTTGACAAGATCGCCATCCTCCCCACACCTGGTGGAAAAGACCTTAGTTCGAGTCCCGTCGAGGACAGGAGGAAATTTTATGGTTCTTTTTTTGCAACGTGGCTGAGTAGTTGGTCTCAGGAGAGGACAGCATGGTTTTTCTCCAGGAAACTCGGATTTTTCATCCAGCAAATAGAAAATCGACCTCATAATTCGCCCAATTTACAGACAAGACATTTAATTAAATTAGATACCAATACGACTATCGATTATAAATGTAGCTCTGTTTACACAAATGTAAATGTATTTATCTTTGTAGCTGTAATCATTAGAAATTCGTGTCAATTAGCCTTGCATTGTAAACGTATCAAGTAGCGTGTAATTTAGGAAGTTTTGGTGCAAGTCCGAAGTTGCGCTAAACTGCATAACAGTCTCAAATAGAGAATGAATATTTAATTAATAATTATTAGGGCAGTAATAATTATTGGTGATCTAGCTATGATTAATACAGCGCATGTAATAAATTACTTTCTTATCCACCCGAACGCTATACTTAATCTGTGCTAATGGGATTATTACAGTTTAACGTCTATTTTGTAATTAGCCATCAACTTAAGGGCCCGCGAGAATAATTACCTGCAGCCACTGCCTCACGGTATGCAATTACCGGGAAAAAAATTAAAATGCTTCAAATGATTTTAGGACTGAAGCGAGTTAACTATTAAACCACCAAGAGATGACTGAAGCGAGTTAACTATTAAACCACCAAGAGATCAACCCATGAAGACATAAAATGAAAAGGAAATGAAATTTTAAACTACCAAAGGATTACCCCATGAAAAAATTAAATATCTGCACTCTTTGAAGTGGAAAGGATTATGTTCCAGATTGACCATTAGCCATAAACGATTAACCATTCTTTTTACTTAGGTGAACTTGAACAAACAAACCAAGATCATCTAACCAGAAATTACCTGACAAGTCTAATAAATACAGCTCGAAAAAAAAGCCTCTGTATCTTTTGTATATCTGCATTTGTCAAAGAGATTTGGTCGTACTGTAGCTCAATGACTGCTATCTGCAACCTTATCGGTTGTTGTTGTTTAGAAGCATCAGTGACTAAGGCCATTTTGCCCCGTGTATATTGTCAGTAAACTGAGTATGTTCTGGGATCAACTTTCTGTTTGCTGCATGAAAAACCTGATTTTCCCAGAGGTAAAAACCATGCTACCCTCTCCTGAGACCGACTAACTCGGCCACGTTGTGAAAATGGTCCAAAAAATTCCTCCCGTCATCGATGAGACTTGAACTTAGTCTTTTCCACCCGGTGTGGGGAAGATGGAACGCTATCGGCTATGTATTATCTTTATATTTTCACTGTACCTTATGGGATTTGTCTTGAAATGTTCTGTTTATAAACAGAATAATTGGCAAACCAATCACATCAGTTAAAGTGATGATTCGGCTCATGAGCCAGATGCATGACTAGGGTAACGCATTCTATCAGTGTTTTTTCTAATAATTGTTGGTTCTACATTTATTCTAGTTCTGTCAACAAGTACCAACTCATTATAGATGGTGTCTTCTGTCTTCAGTTGGCGTACGATTGTGTCCAGTAGTTTATTTTTGTCCCCAATTCTTTCTGCTCTCTGGCGATGGACTTCCTATGTGACAACCTCCTATCGCTCCTATTATGAAGGGATCCCTGTCCATTTTCTCATCCCGTCCTTCTCCATCTGTCTGTTATCGAGTGCACATGCGTTTTATATCCTACTTTTAAATGGCATCTACCTCCACCCCACATGGCCTCTGTAATCAATTACTGCCCAGAACATGAAGTGTCTCAATACACGTTAGGAAAGAGTGACGTATGAGTTAAAACCAAATAAACAAACTTATTGTGCTGTATCTAAATTGAGTTTCTTTTTTTATTCAGTATTTGGAGATATCTTGACACATTCAGTGACAAGCGTACCATATAACCAGCCTGTGATGACGATCATAATGTCTCATCGTGTATTGGCATCTGTTCCTCTCTTTTCTTTTTTTTTCACTCTTGTGCATTTGAACACAACTAACCACCTAACTGATGCTAATGTCGAAGAAATATCCGATACATCAACAAGTACTTGCAGGTTTAGCCGACTGGAAGCTGCCACGCAAAAACAGTAGAGTAATTAGAAAGAGCGCCAGTTGGGGTTGGCGTGCTGTCTGGTTGTAATTAGCCAAAGCGATTGTTTCGGAAACTATAGCAAATCACAGAAATTTCCCCAATGAGCTGTTGTCGAGCTTTTTGTCAAACCACGGGAATTTCCAGACTAGCAAATGCTGGACTAAAGGTGTCCACATGTATGAGAGATGTTGGAGTGGGATGAATTTTTATCTTTATCTTTTCTTAAAATGTATATAAAATTATAATTATAAATGAAAAGAACAGTAACTCGTCATCTATTGTTCCCAGAGTCCAAAACATAGAGGAATCCTCCTGCAAGAATTTTATTTCTTTGAAATCTCTCAGATTTGATTGAGGTTTTTAAGGCCTTGAATGAATTGAGTATGCTAAATGTTAATGGCCTTCTTCCTCTTGCTGAGACTACTGGAAGATGAAAATAAATTCAAGTTGAGGAAGGATCTTTGCAGGATAGATGTGCAGAAGATTGCCTTCAACCAGCTGGTGGTTGATTGTTGGAATAGGCTTCCATCTGCTGTTGTTGTGGAAGTAGATGGGTTGAATAAATTCAATGGAGAACTAGACAAATTCTTGGAGGGTATGGATGGGTCAAGTGTGTAGTTTAGCTCGCTTTCTTGCATACTTCCTTACTACTATTACTATCTATCACTACCAGAACAAGTTTTTTCTACACTGATAGCGTGACATTGCTATGTGTAGGGGAGGGAGGCTTTTATTATTTAACAGAACTATTCCTTGTTGCCTGTTTAGTATTGCACTGTAAATTGGTTTTCTATATTAGAATTTATAAAATTAAACACTATACCACGTTGGAAAGATAGCTGCAAACTTCAACCAATAAAAACTATGAAGTACAAAGAAAATTAGAAAATTTCAAAAATAAGTAAGCGAACGCCTACACTGGCCCAGGAAAGCATAGAAGCCCTGCCTCCTGCTTAAGATATGGTGCAAGTGCTATCGGAAAGAAGCAAATCCCCACTCCACGTAATCCAACCAGCGAATTCAGATGCTTACTAAAGAAGCACAGAAAAGTTGTTGTTGTAGGGTTCAGGAGCATCAGCGACCAAGGCCATATTGCTCCTTTTATATTGTCTGTAAATTGCGTGTGTTCTGTAGTCAGTTGTCTGTTTGCTGGACGAAAAACCCAAGTTCCCGGGAGAAAAAACTATGCTATTCTCGCCTGAGACCGACTAACTCGGCCACTTTGTGGAAAAGGCCCATAAAAATTCCTCCCGGACGACGATTTTATGAACTATTCTACCACAAGGGCGCACAGAAAAAAAAAGGTATGGGGAACACAGTGACTACTCCTTTAAAAAAAAGGTATTGATCCACTGAAAATTCCCAAAATTTCTATTTATATCTCATTATTACGTAAAATTGTATAATAAATTGGTATTAATTCATGTATTTATAACACTAAGCATGCCCTTTTAATTCAAGCTTACGATTTTGTACCCGGCACCAACCTTAAAATTTTGGACCCTTTTGTAGTGCTTCAAATGTTAGACTCTTTTGTAGTACTTGAAAAGTCTTCAACAGTTTTCCACCAGAATACCTGGTGGAAAACTGTTGTTAGCTATTGGAAAACTATTGTGGTGTGTACACTGTGATTTATGACGGCTTGTACCTTCCCGGCTGATTTTCCATGCAGTTAATGGGCAGGCAGTATGCCAATTCCTTTGATTTTTACCAAATGAAAGATTAAGAGGTTCCAGCATATTAAATTTACGAGTTCCTAAACTTCACAACATGCCAACGACCCATTATTTTTGAACCGCCATCATGTGATCCAACAAAGATTGGTTTTTGATACTTGATGAGGTTTTAAATCTTATGTGGAAGGCACAATTTAGGTTTTATTGTTATACGACTCAATTTTATTGAGCTTAAAACAGATATTCTTTTAATGAGTTCTCATGTGCTATTTACAAAGCTGATAATCATGATTTGTGGTAATTTTCCCACTCCTAGATCTGACTGCATAAAGGGTTCTTGGAGTGCCCGAATTTGTCTTCGTAAAGCATCCTAGACATTCTCATTTGAATTCATATCTGTAAGTATGTTGGGCCTCTTTTGTTTCCTTATGTAATCATGACCTTGAAATTACCATTCGTGACACATTTAAGGGTCTGACCACTTGGCCTTCTGAATGTCCTGCCCTCTTCCCGCCCAGAATCTTCCAAACGTGCACTTTTAATTCTGAAAAAAAGAAAAAAACTTAATCGATTGTCTTTTTAATGTAGTCTTCCAGTACTACATTAAGATGGAAATTAAAGAAATTGTTGTGCGCACATTTAACCAACCAGATTTGCATGTTATGGAACTTCAATATTCTGACATCCATATTGGGATTTATCCCTCTGGCTACTGCAGTTTTAGGCAGGGATCCAGAAATCTTTTGATCCTCTGGTCACTGAAAATGTTTCAAAGATCATAAAAACGTTATGGTGAAGATCTTTTTAACTTCACAGAAACAATTTCAAAAAAATTTTAATTAAATATGACCTTAGACGTAACTACTGAGCAACGACGTAACTACTGAACAACTGATAAATTTTCTGGGATTTTGAAGTAACAGTTTACTTTATGTTACCTCTTTTCATTTGAGGGATCCCCAATCTTGATCCAATGAAAAATGCAGAACTTATTAAATTATTTCTTCTGATGAGACCTTTTTCATGAAGTCCAACTTATAATTTATATCCTCCATTTAGATTTTAAAAATTCCTAATTCGGTTTCCTCCTGCATAATAACACTCCCTTGTTTTATAAATGATAATCTGGCTTAATCCTGTAATAAAATTTACATTTAATGCCAAATTCAATGAAAGAAATAAATTATGTAGAATAATACTAGTCCAATTTTTTGAAGATGGTTGGAGGACAAAGAGTCAGCTAACAAATATGTTAAATATTTACTTCCAGAGAACATTTAAATGCCATTTAACATTAAAAGGAAATCACATTAAATATTCTATCTTTCTCTCTCTTTCTCTCTCTCTGTCTGCCGCCGATATGTTTTCTAACTTTAAAGCAAAAACCTTATCTCAGTCACTGAGAACAGCTTTAACTAGAAATCTGTCTGCCATGAGTTATTGCTGATCCAAGAACAAAGGGCCAATTGAACAAAAGAAAGGAGACTATAAATTTTATCGAATACATTTTATGGAAGTAATTGGGTATTTGTTTTCTCTGCGGGCTGCCATCGTATGCGGGCCATATATATTAAAGTGTCAGATTATGAAGCGACACTGTAGATATTCCTTTGTTGGAGCATCTCTTTCCCCGGAATGAGGATTTAGTGAAACCGTTATGATCAGAAGGTGAATATATCCTGCTGACATTTACAACCTTTTACCTCGAAGCTTGACAAAGCATTAATGCAGATTAAATGACGGATAGAAGGATTAGAAAAGGCGTACGCACACACACAGCACGAAGCAAATGGAACTAGAGATTAGTAGTTGCTATGCATTTCGTCTATTTCTCCATGGAATATCTCTTAAGATATATTCCGAATTACTTGGATAATCTAATTTATTGCAAATTATTACGCATCCTACAGAACATAAATAATTTAAAGGAAACAAAATTGATAATATTGATTTATGTCAAGATTTACGAGTTCGACACCACCTGTTCAGCTCTGTTCAAAATCTTTCCTTTAGGCCCAACTCTAATTACACTATTCTACATGTACCGGGACGCTAAATTAAGAAACATATCTTTAGAAGAAACAAAATTATAATATTGATCTTGAGTCCAGTGAACTTCAGTGATATCAATAGCCTTATGGAGGACACTTTCTACAAGGTTTTGATATCAAAAACTGGTAGAAAGACACTGGAGTCTTTCTCCATCCCTCTCTGATGAGAGAGGAGCAGAGATCAAGATTCCAGTCTCCACGTATCTAAAAACACGGAGGGGTGGAGCTGTTTGTTTTTGTTTGTTATTTGGTTTTCAGGAGCATTAGCAACTAAGGCCATATTGCTCCGGGGATATGCGGTGGTCATTCCCTGACCTTTCCGTATCCTCTGCATTTAGTGGTGACGGGCTTGAACCCCGGTCTAATCAAGAAGCGTGTGCTACGCACTGCTGCTCCTTCCCACCTGGCTACGGAAGCGCCAAGGGGTGGAGCAAGATATCCTAGTTCAAGAATGGGCCAGAAGTAGGGTATTTTTTTTTTCAGATGCGGTTCCAAAACATCCCAAAGGTGTTATGGATCCCTGATTCAGATCTGTGGGCTGGATTGAAAATAGAAGGTTCGCTGACCGCAATATTCTTCTCAAAATACTGTTGTACTGATTATGTTTTGCTACAAATACTCCCTTCTCCAAAGATTTGCCATAGTGCAGAATTGTTAGAATGTTGTTGTTGGAGTAGGGTTTAAAGAGCATCAGCGCCATATTGCTTCGTGCATATTGAATAAACTCCGTGTTTTTCAAGGTCGATTTTATGTTTTCTGGACTAAAAACCAGAGTTTCCGGGATAACAAAAAACATCCTCCCCTCGCCTGAGACCATGTAACTCAACCACATCGTCAAAAAGGTCTATAAAAATTCCTTCCGTCATCAACGAGACTGGAAGTCAGGTCTTTTCCACCCGGTGTGGGGAGGACGGCGAGTCTACCAACTGTGCTACCCACGAGGGCTGTTAGAATGCCACAAAACAGCTACATCCAACATCCATGGTTTCATCAATGACAATCTGTCGCAAGTCCAAACCACTTAAAACTGGCCTATACAATCCCATTGTATAGTAGTAGGGTTTTAGGAGCATCAGCAACAAAGGACATATTTCTCAGTATACTATCTGTAATTGTGTGTTGTGTGATCGATTTTCTGTTCGCTGGACGAAAAGCCTAAATTTCCGGAAGAAAAAACATGTTCACTCTACTGAAATACAGTCACATTACCACCAGTGCAAACTTCACAAATGGTACAATACAATCGAGATGAAACCATTCTTTTGGCATATTCACATCCTAGTGGACATCCATCTGAAGCTTGCACTGTGTAGTGTGATTCACAAGAAAAGGGGAAAAAATACACCAAAGAATGCAATCTCACTGAGCATTACAATTCCCCCACGGTAGCACCACAATAAACAACCTACTTATTCTGATATAGCGCCTATTTGTAAAAGAAAGTTTATGCTCAGTGATACCACTCTGTCAGCAAATGCTCTATATATTAACAATAAACTTGAAGTTATATTCTGAGTATTTCACTTTCGCTAAAAAAAAAAAGTTGGTTCACCTAGGTACCCAAATATACGTGACTATGTGCATTATTTGCTTTATCCAGCAATTACTCCAGGTGGAAATGGGCCTTCATGTTTATGTAGCCATGGCACGAATTCTCATAATAGACGTGCCAGACAGAGACACAATGAAGTTTAAAGTCTACTTGCTGACGATCTCTCTCTCTCTCTCTCTCTCTCTCTCTCTCTCTCTCTTTCTGTTTTTGCGCTCCTCTCTCTCTCCCTGTCTTTCTTGCAAAACTTGAATAATGTTTTATTCATAGTCAAAATAATAATTCTACGCAGAATAACTGCTACAATGTATTTGGTTGGTTTCTTGTTTCCTCTATACGAAGACCAGCTTACTGTTTCGTTATGTGTGACCACCGGCTGATATATGACTGGGTTTATGTTTATAGTCTGGGAATTCCATTTCTTCTTTGCTTCAAGTCTGCAAGTCGTATTTGGAATAAAAAATAAGACTGTTACGATTTTAAAATTCATACTCACTTGCTTGTGGAAATAGGGAAGAAGGTGGAAAAGAGGGGGGGAGATAAATTTAGCGGGCGAGTTTTGAACTTTGAGATCATCAATAAAATAATGCAAATAAAATTCGTTATCTAATCTCAACCCATCCCTCCTCTATCAAAATAAAACAGACCACGTTTAGAAATATATAAAACAATCAAATACAATTTTTAAAGAATTTTCATGTGTAAGTTAAAAGTATATATGTATTCGAAATGGACAAAAAAAATTAAGCGAAATCTAAACTTTACGGAGTAAAGGGATTAAATTCGGATTAAACATTTTACTGTTAGCCTGAGTTGTGTTACAATAGCCTGGTGCTGCCATCTTGCGGAGTTTCAATTATTTCAGAGAGCATACCTAAGTTAAACCTCTTCCTTAGTTATTCCGGAAGTACAAAACATATCCGGAAGTAAAAAAGTTATTTCCGGATGTATAGAACCTTACTTCCGGATGTATAGAACCTTACTTCCGGATGTATAGAACCTTACTTCCGGATGTATAGAACCTTACTTCCGGATGTATAGAACCTTACTTCCGGATGTATAGAACCTTACTTCCGAAAGTAAAAACCTACTGCCGAAAGTAAAATATGCTTATAGGATGGATCAAATATTCTTCCTGGAATGGATTTCTAAGTAAGTCGATTTACCAAAGAATCATAAACTTATAACCAACAAAGTTGGAAAATTCAAGAAAGAAGAGCCTAAGTAGAAAGAAAATGAATAAAATCTGTGGAATATTCGGTTTTGGAGAATTTTTTCTCCCTGTTTTCTTTAATAACCAAACACGCCATTGCAGTCAGCCATGGAGATGTTTAAATTAACACAAAAACTGTTTTCAACATCCCCCGAATAATTAATTTAATCTGCAATAATACTTTCTTTCTAGACATCCGCTTCTAATTATGTACTTGGCAATGATCGTTTTTTTTTAATGTTTTTCTGATGAAAATAAATGCCTGATTCGTTT
Organism: Mastigoproctus giganteus; assembly: GCF_048544385.1. NCBI lineage: Eukaryota > Metazoa > Arthropoda > Arachnida > Uropygi > Thelyphonidae > Mastigoproctus > Mastigoproctus giganteus. Next base: position 268,075,560 of record NC_143575.1, on the reverse strand, counting down.
TAAAAATTTCTTTTCCATCTGCTTAATTGAGCAGTAAGTTCAGACATTTAGATCTGTTCGTAAAAAAATAGTAATTGGTGTGTCAGCAATTTAATACTCTTTTGTTTTTATTTCTTCTTTAAATGACTCTTTTTTTTAAATTGAATTTTGAAATGTATATCTATGTACGCTAAACCCATCTAATGCGAAGAAAGAAAGAATTATTATTGCACACTACAGCTTATCAAATATTAAAAATAAAGAGCTTTTAAGGAACAATAAATTTAAGTCTCTCTTTCTCTCTCTCTCTGGGGTGAGATACCTGATCGTTAAACAAATATGACTAAAGAAACAATCAACGATCTCTCTCTCTCTCTAAAAAACATATTTTATTTATTTCCAGATATTATAAATAACAGTTATTTTAACCGAGAAGAGAAAGATAGACAGATGTCTTTTTGAAAGAAAGATATCTTGTATGGTTGAACAAGATCCCTTATAATGGAACGTGTGAATTAAATTTCCAATCGCCATAGTCAAGTTTCTTCCGATAAAAATGAGGAATCAATTTTAAAACTGGCACAATTTTATTTAATCGATTATGTAACAAAAAAATATTTACATAATAACAAATGTTTTGTTCTCAGTGCAGAACTCACTTTTAGGAGGAAGTGAATGTTTACTTCCATAAATAAGAATTTATTTCCGGTATCGACAGAAGATAAACTTTACTTCCGGAATAAAACCAAATTCTTCCGGAAGTACAAAACTTTACTTCCTAAGATACAAAAATTTACTTCCTAAAATACAAAAATTTACTTCCGGAATTTAAAAAGTTTCCGGAAGTACAAACCTTACTTCCTGAGGTACAAAACTTGACTTCTTATGGTACAAAACTTTTTCATGGTACAAAACTTTGCTTCCGGAAGTAAAATAAAACCAAAAAACTTACTAACGGAAGTAAAAAATCATATTTGTTTACATATAGGAAACAGTTTATGTAGGGAAACAATTTTTCACAAAAAAAAATAAAAAAAAAAACATATTTACGCTTAAGAAGATGGTTCAAATTTACATATAGGAAACAGTTTATGTAGGGAAACAATTTTTCACAAAAAAAAAACATATTTACACTTAAAAAGATGGTTAAAATGTAAATGAGTTTTTTAATAACATTTTGTTGCAAATAAAAAACAATAATACAAATATTATTACTTTTGTTGAGTCCCCATCTTAGAATTAGCCATATAGTCAATCAGGTTCCGTTTAAGGTACCAAGCTCAGTGTTATTGTACGGTTTTAGGAGCATCAGCGACTAAGGCCATATTGCTCCATGGATATTGTATGAATCGTTTGTGTTCTGTTGTCGATTTTCTGCTTGCTGGATGAAAAACCACGCTATCCTCGTATGAGACCGATTAACTCGGTCACAATGTGAAAAATACCCATAGAAATTCCTCACGTCATCGACAGGACTCCAACTCAGGTCTTTTCCAGCCGGTGTGGAGAGGAGAAGTAGATACCAACTGTGCTACCCACGGGTGACTAAGGTCTGTACCCCACTTATTGGAGTCTTTCCTCACACGAGTGTCCCTTTTAAGATCCCGCCAAGGGGGTTTCCAGCCTTTGGACCCTTTCAAGAAGTTCGAATATAAACGCTACCCTTCAGAATTAAAAATTTCTGCTATATAGCTGCCAATTTCAAAATGCCTTTTTCGAATAATCTTTTTATTATTTTTGGAACTAGAATTTTATGACTTTTGTTTCATAAAAAAGAAACTCTGATATCCAAAATACCAGACTCCTCTAAAATTTTAATTCCTCTTGAATTATTTGTTCCACAGTGTCCGATTTGTTGCTAGGTGATGAACAAATCATTTTGGAATACTTTCCAATCATTTTAGATAAAGGGATCAATCTTTTTAATGGTTTCAGAATTCGGAATAGTTCTCAATCGGCAAGCTTGGAATTCATTTGCCACATTCTTACGACCTTCACCTGAAGGGTTTGCACCATGACCTTGATAACCACTAATCGCTATATTGTCTTTCCTCCCGGTTTAACGTTTTTTTTTGACAAAAACTTCAATAAAAACAAATCCCATTCAAAATTTGATCCACTCTCTTAGAATCTACACCTCAATGACTGGGATTAAACTACTTCGGATTAGTACCAAATTTAGGTTTTGATGTGCAAACGTTTATCGAAATTAAAAATGGAATTAAACTGAAAGCAGTACATTAATTGGTGAGACACTGAGTTGCAAGAACTTCTGTAGCCGAGTGATCTGGAGTGGAAGTGCAGTAGCATAAGCTCTTTGAGTAGACCGGGGTTCAAGCTCCTGACTGCTAAATACGATCGCTCTGCCAACCCGCACAGGACCAGCTTCATAGTAGATTATAGCGTGGTAGATTATGGCTCATTTCCCTCAACATGAATTGTTGAGGAGGCTTCCATCCTACAGTGGATTGATAATGGCTGCATTTTACTTTTACTGAGTTGTATATGCATTTCCGGTATGCCAGTTGACAAATGAAAAATTCCAGTCTTTATTTTTGAATTATTGGAGCCAAAAAGCAGCATGGCTATTGAAACTTTTGCCCTGATGAACGTTGTCAATTTTAATTCATTTGTCAATTGATTTCTAAATAACAACGTTCATTATCTGATGAGGTAAATCGAGTTTGTTTACCAATAAATATACTGCATGTTTATGAAGGCATCTTCATTAAGAACAACAAGAGATTAGTCTTTCATTTCTATGGCTTTAACGGAGTCCGTTGAAATATTTGTTTATCGAAGTCTTTCATCTATCGCTGCATCCGTCTTGTTTTTTGTCACTTTTCCAGGTAATGTACCAATCCTCCAGAGTGGAGACGCCGCTGGTTTTATTTTAATCACTTACTTTCTATGCATACCATGAGAATTTGCATGAATTGTTTTCCTCTCACGTTTCTCTGCCATTAATATCCGTAGAACTAACAACCCATTTCGACAGACTTTCTTCACGACTTTAATCTCCATTGCGACTAATACTTCAAACGATGCCATTACTTTGGGGGAGGGGGAAGAAGAAGATCATCATACTAAAAAAGGACCCCTTTGCCTCAGAACACAGAGAAAATGGAGTCCAACAATGGGCTTTAATGCCATTTCTCAGAGGGTACTTAGGCACAATGGGAGCTTCGCTACACATACAACCTCGACCTCAAAACGACTGCCACGCAATGTAATTAGCTTTGTTGATTAGTTAGTCCTGGATTGTTCCGTTGTGGGATGGTTTGTTTTCTTCAGCTGCTATGAGAAATTGGCACAGATGTGAAAGAAGAGAATGGGTAATGCGGATGCTAATTTCTTAAATACAGCTCGGATTTCTATTTGCACAAGGCTGTTGTGCGTGCAGGCAAATACTTTTTCTTCCTCTCACTCTCTCTCTCTCTCTCGCTCTCTCTCTCTCTGTTCAGCGTGTCCTGTGAACTGTGTTTAATCAAATTCTCTGTTTACAGAGCTTCCACTTCATATAAAGAATGCATGATTAATTGAGAGCGTCTGTTACTTACTTTTTCGTTCTATTTTTCGCTCATTACAGTACACTGCTAGTGGTGATTAACAGCCTTTCATCGGCTGCTCCGTGCGTCGGAATCCACTTTAAGAGTTCTTAACTTTTGGTCTGTAAATTAAAGAAACTCAGTCTCTCCACAAAATCTTGGGCAACCTAAAGTGATGGACCTCTAAAGAAATATAAAACTTACAATTAGCCTTTAGGTTGGGTGTGGTTACCATATTCGGAAATGAAGTAGGAAATGACATCAGTTTATTTACTTTTTCTCTTAGAAAGAAAAAGCAGACAGAGGGCACTTGAACTAAAAAAAAAAAATTTCCAGAGGAACTCCAATTTTTTTTCAATGTTCTATTTATTGTAAGAATTGTTAATTGTAAACTGTACTCTCTGCCTGGTTTTTCTCTAACAACATAGCCTTCCCATAGGAGCCGATGCTGTCGACTGCAGCAAAGTTTGTCGCTGGACCAAGCGAGATAACTTTCGAAAAAAAAAAAAAAAAAGGAACAACTCCATTTGAATGACTCCACATGACTGCCTCCATGACTGATTGTCATATGCCCAAAATAGGAAAACACATATACAGCAGACACAAAAAGAAGTATCTTCCATATTGTTCAGGAGTACACAAGAAAAAATAAATTTGAAATCTCGATACCTAAGTGCAAATATACGTTGCTCAAAGATAGGCTGAGTGAAAGAAGGCACCCCATGATTAAGACAGAAGGAATCATACTGGTGTAATCTAGAAGTATACGAAATACTTAGGAATTGTTACTGATGATAGGCTACCTTTCCTGGACCATGCAGATTGAAGGAATTGCCTATTAGCAGTCACTTGCCCATTCGGAAGCCAGAAAAAAAATAGAAAACTCTGCTCGCAGCGGTGCAGAGAACGTCGTAATTGGACACTGGGACAATGGAAGAGAGTCATGTGGTCAGATGAACAATACTTCAACCATCACGAATCGCTATACTTTCTTTTGCACTGATGGTAGGTAGAGAGTGTGGTGAGAACCTCATGAAGCGATGGACCCAGCTTGCCTTGTTAAGACAACCCAAGCATCTGAAGGTATCATGGTATGGGGAAAGTTTTGGCACGGACTCCATCCGTTGATACCGGTGGAAAGTCGAATGCCATCCACGGAGGTACCTTTTCTATTGTACCCTGCAATGTTACACTTTTATCCTGGTGATGGCCACTTTATGGATGGCAATGCAATAGGTGAAAAACACGTCTCTGAACAATTCACAAAGATGTATCAGGAAGTATGGAGAGTCACTATTGGATTTCGGGGTGAGAATGGAAAGCACCGCAATGAGAACTCAATCTGTTAGGGAACATTTATTCGAGGAAATGTAAATTTTCATGATCTGTGTGGCAAGTTTCAGAGAAGTGGATTCAGTTAATAAAACAAGGGGTTGTTAATTTTTTTTCAAGAATAAAAAATTGTACACAGAACTTATAGTAGTACAAAAGATATTTCAAAACATAACCTTTTCTTTTTTATATGAAATTCCCTAGTGTGATTTTTCCTGGTGGCTCTCCATCCGATCTTTATTTTTTCCTAATTATCAGTGCTCCTCGTTTAAACACTGTCACATATGGTAACGTCCATTTAGGACAGAGGAATTAACGAAGGAAAGCAAGAAAATAAAGTTTGTAGCTTGCTAATCAAAGCCAATTACGTTTACCTGTCCTTGGGCGACCAACCAAGGTACCGCGACTCCTCAAGACTGACACGTGAGAAATGGAAGGGAACGTTCTATTTGTCTCTTCAGTCGCTTAATTATGGTGGAACATGTAGCAGTAAACAGCTTCTTTCTTTCTTTCTTTCTTTTTTTTTTTCTTTGAATTCTGTTGAGAATACAGAACCTTACGAAAAGAATCCAAGTGCTAAAATGGAGAAAATTCAACATTATGTAAAGACGTATTGAAAAGTATCATTTAAAACTTAAACTCAGGCATTAATACGCACTGTAGGGTATTAATGCCTGATTTGTAAACCAATGTCTTTTCTCTTAGTTCCAATATTTTTGTAAATCCTAGTTCTTGGAACAAAACATGCCCCATATTAAGCAACTACTGCACGGTTCCCATAGAGTCGTGTTGCTTGAGCCACACACGAACATCCACCTTGTATAAACCTTTACAGTTCTGTCGGCAGGAGGTGGTTTGACTAGTTCAACACCATCCTTTGTGCGCCTTAACCACAGTGGGCCATGAGCAACGGACGCTGATGTGTCGTTTCCGATATGGATGCACCCGGCGCACGAGCTCCCACAATCATGCCCTTTTGAAACTCCATGCCATCTTTAATACGTCCCATAACTGCTACTTTTTTTGATTTGCACGACCATATGCAGATTACCACTGCTCTAGCGTAAGAAGCTGTTCGACTTTTTATATGTGGATATCCATGGCGGATGGGGTGGACACAATTCAGTGATCACTGAGTGTACATGCCCCTAGAATTGTTGTAGTTATGGGTATTGCATCAACATCCATGTAATTTTTTCGCTGATTGCAGTAAGTTCCTCTTGTTCCTGGAAGTTCAAGTCATTGTTGTTCGTTGGATTAATTGAAAGAGATCATTTCCATCCTGAATTCACCCTGACGAATTGTTCCATGGTTATAACCACGATCCTCTTCCATCGGTTGGAAAAGGCTTCAACTCGAATTGCTTCAAGGAATTTTTATGGCTTTCTTAAAATAAGTTTTATGTGTAGCAAATCATCCGAAGAACATACTGAACAACAGACATAATAGACTGGCTGATGCCTCTTAGTCTCAATTGCTTTTGAGTTTAACACATACCTAACGTCTTCTTCAATTTTCTTTTAATAACTGATATCCAAAACTTATTGGAAACATCGATATTAATGCAATAGTCTTTAATTAAAGTGGAGCTGCTTGTTTGCAAGGAACAGTTTTAAGATGGCTTCCAATAATAAGGTCTCGAGCAAAAAAATAATGTGCTATTCTATTTTATTTTTCCACTTCCCAACGAAAAAGTGTAGAAAATCTTTGTTGGACTTCTAGGCTCGAAATGAAGCACGCGCAGAGCGAGAGCGACAGAGAGAGTGAGTAAGATTATTAATATAGGAATCAAGAGTAACAAATCTCTCCAACTGAGTCCACTTTCTCGTAATTCCCGCAAGAGTACTGGCCTAAACTCCTTGCCGATTTCTGAAATGGCTTCCATTGCTAGCAAATACCATTTCCAGTCATGGTCATTAATGTATGCAGGAGCCACAAAGTGAATTGTCCACGATAGATAAATGCGCTTAACTGTCCGTGAAAAGGATTACGCAAGGAAGGACACAACAGCTGTAAGAGCCATCTACATCAAGTATGGGTCATGCGTGATTATTGTAATTCAGTTCGCTATTCCTGTTCGAATTGTTGATAGCCATTTTACTGGGCCATTTATTACACGCGCCCTCGTTTTAGTGCCACAAAGGAGAAAAACGATCGACTTCCTCCTCATCTACACAGAAGATAAGAATGGAAATATCGGCACCACAATGCAACTTCGGATTTGATAACATGGTGTGTTTATTCAAGAATTGGATTAGTTTGCTGCTGGAGTGAAAGATGGAGCATGTTTTAAATTTCTCATTCTTTTATTTGGTAAGATTGAAACTATAATTATAATATAATAGATTTGTACGTGTCATAACTGCAAGTTGTATAATATAGGGTTAAGGTTTCATACGAGAACCTAGGAAAATGCGAATAACTTCGAGTAAAAGAGTGCTAGAGATAAAATTTACATATATTTCCATGCATGCAGTAAGTGAACATGGCTTTCATTTTCTGCTTGCACTTCAATGTCTAGCTTGGTGTAAATGAGCATGATTTTTGATGATGAACATTATTTGAGATAATGGTCATGGTGGAACATTATCTCAAAACAAAGTCGTTTAAAACTACTCAGTTATTAGCTTTCAAAAATGTTAAGGGATTCTGGAATTGTGACTCCTTGAGTCGTGTTTGTATTAAACAGTTTTGGAGAAACGCTTAGCACAGGTTAGGGACAGTCTCGAAGCAAGTCCACCAATTATTTGTAGGCATTCAAGCTCATTAAACTCCACCTGCATGTATTATTTTGCTTTAAAGCGAACAACAGTCATTACTGTGTGTGTGTGTATTAAATGCCAAAGTAACTAAAGCTATGAGGCGTCAGTATACCGTGTCTGTAAATTGTGTGTATTCTATGGGCGATTTGAACTCAGGTTTAGATTCTAACTCAGGCCTTTTCCAAGAGACGGTGATTATGTTTATTGTACCACTTGAAAGGCTACAAGATTCACTCCGCAGTTCAATTCATATTCATAGTCTACTATAACGCCCTCTACATAATTAGCACAGTCGATATTTTGTGTATTAATTAATTTTAAGTCGTTTATTCTGTTTATTTTGGATTAGCGCCATCAAGCTACCCATTTCTACAACACCATCGATCCTGCAATCCTCCTTACTATTCTCCCTCAGTTTGAATTTATGTCCTCCTCCATCAGCATTGAATTTACATCCATCAGCATTCTATTAACATTGAGCTTACTCAATCCGTTCAAAGCCTTAAAAACCTCAATTAGATCTCGCAGGTACAGTCTCTAGAACGCTGAAATTTTCAGAACTGAAGCCTTTCTTTGGTAAGTGAACCTATCGGATCCTCTCACCAATCTCGTTGCACCTCTCTGCACCCGTTCCAAAAGATCCACATCCTTCCGAAAATGAGGCTTCAGACCAAAATGGGTTCTCTTAGCAGCCCATCTGCACTGCTCAAAGAACTCCATGTCTCAAGCGAAAATCTAGACCAACCACACCCCAAAATTGTCGCACATAGGATCTGTTCTCAGCAGTTCTAAGCCATTACGGTACTCTTATCAAAAACATGAAGAGGGGGTGCGGCTGTTGATCATTACTCCTCCTCACATGAGAACACAGCCTTTCTCTGATGTTGGTAGGATGGCATCGCATTCCTCATTGTCTCCAGATGAAATAAAGCCTAGAATCTGTTTGTAGGCTAAAACGGGACTCATTAGAGAACAGAACTACACCAAAAGTTACACCACATTTTCTACGTGTTCTGTTAATTTTGTCGAGTAGTGTAGTTCCTGCTTTGTCCATCTGCGATCGTTGACTAATAAAGAAATTCGTTGATATACGAGTATACTTGATAAAGGGCAAAATATTCATATATTACTGTTATGGGCGTACAAAGTTGCTGTAAGCCGGCCCTAGATATCAAGCAATAAAATGGAATTATTTGCGTCTTATGACAGATTAGTTACGTCTAATATTTCCATCTGCGCTCAATACTTCAAGCTGACGCAGCAGAGAATGGCCTTTAAGAATGGGATAGTGGAGTGTAGTGGGGGATCGAGGAAAGTTGGTGTGTAAAGGACAAACGCAAAAGTAGGCACAAGGCTACCAGTGAACAGACGTACACATATTGGAGAATATTAAGTTTCCCAAAGCCGAATAAACCTTCCTCTACCAATATACATCCATTGTTCCTGTCACAATGTGGCACACACGTTTCGGGTGTTATTTGAACTTGGAGAATTGATTCTCCATTCAAGCCGTCTTATTCTGGTGATAGATAGTAGCCATGGCAATATGGACGCCGGTTTCAGCTGTCGAAGATCGGTTTCTGTGTCACGAGCTTATACATATTTGCTATCCAAACTACTCATATATGAAATGTGATATTTATTTTTCGAATGTTAAAGGAAAAAGAGAAAGAGTTCTTATCTTCAGCAACTGAAGTCTTTCCTCTTTTGTCTTCTTATCCTCTTCCATGTATTTTATTTCCATATGTGTTTTTGAATTTTCTTTCGTCTTTTGTTAGTATCTGTTTGTTGGAGCACTCCGAACAAAATTCTTAGCTACACTATTGGACATGAGTTAAGGTGCAGTTCAGTTTGCACATTTACCATTTATTCATCAAGTTGAGCTAATGTGCGCATTAATTTATCAGGGATTTTCTGTGGGGACAGATTTCAAGTGTATATAAATCATGACATCACCTCGTGAAGTGAAAAAGGGAATAAGCAAAGCTCTGGACAAGACTCGACAAAGGAACTGAGGTGACAGTTCTATTGAAATGCTGCTTTGACATCTGATGAATATGAGAGTCTTTGCACGTTTATAGAAACGGAAACAGGCCTGAAGAATTTTCAGGCGAGTTTCTGCCTGAATTTTTGGCAGTGGTACAACGGACTGTCAGATCCACTGGACAGAGGAGAATCGTCCAATAAGGAGATTACATATATGCACTCACCGGCCATTATAAGCTTTTATTAAATATCTAGTAGGGTCACGTTTTGCTCGAAATACAGTCAGCACATATCGCGACATGGACCCCACTAGGTGTCTAAACTCCAGCTCTAGATTTAACCATTCTTCCATCAGAATATTTTTCATCTGTTGTATTAGGGTTGACAGAGAACTGCTAACGAAATGCCCTTTGCAACATAACCAACTCATTCTCAGTTGGATTGAGATCTGGAGAGTTAGGCGGCCAGGATCGATGTTGGAAATCTTGGGAATGTTCCTCGAACCATTGAGATACAATTTTTGCACAATTGGTAGTTGAGTTGGCGTCTTGAAAGAATCCGTCGCATTCTGAGTTAAAATGAAGAATTGCAGAGTGAACTTCGTGAACACGACAATAAGATATTCACTGGGTCTGCTCATACCATTAGAAGGTATGAGCAGACCCAGTACGTACCAACAAAACATACCCCATACTGTGATACTTCTTCGAGCTGCTTGGGTGGTGGGCACGAGAAAGTCTGGAGGCATGGGTTCATAAAGTCCACGTCACGCTTTACCCTCCTATTAGTGCAAAAAAATGTAAATCGAGACCAGTCAGACCACATGATCTTTTTCCACTATTCTCCAGTCCAGATTGCACACACATAGTTGTTCTACAGTTTGCAGCATCACTCCAGTCGAATATTTTTTCTATGTTTTGCAGAAAGAAGTGTCTTTCGTATTGATACATGATGACCAAATCCCAGATTTTTCAACTAATACCATTCAGTTCGGTCGAAAATGTGTCTTTCACACACTGGACTCGTCGCACACTGGATATTTGGAATTTTCACACATTGAAGCCTTGCACTCTTCACACATTTGACACATTTTGACTCACAATTCGCTTTAAATCTCTAGGGTCTCGTTGTTGAAGCACCGACTCTCTGCATATATAGACTTTTTAAGATGGCTGCTTCAACACACCAGTGATTTTCTTTGTTTTGTCAATTGTGCCTTCTGCTAAATGTGCTCCAACCATAACACCTTTCTGAAAATCGGAAAGCACGCCTCTCTTTCCCACGACTTAATCAACCAAGAAGCCCAGCAAATCGTTCAGAATTTATCTGATACCAAGCAACTTGTGATCATATCATGTACCAACTTTAATTTTAATACCATACGTTTATTTATCTGTTATGGAAACACGGGTTGTTCGTCCAACAAACAGAATATCGACTACATAACACACGCAGACAGTATACACAGAGTATTGTAGCCTTAGTCGCTATTTCTCCTAAAGCCCTAACACAACAACAACAACATCAAAGCCCACATATCCAAAAAACCATCCTAAACTCATGTCCACATATCTAAAATAACGTAGTCCTCGCATGTAGCACAGTGGTTATAATTACCGTCCTAACGGTCGCCTTTAATTACCAGGCCGGGTTCGAATCCCGTTATTTACGCTTGCTGTCCTTGTCCCGGCCAAGGACAAGGTCAGCAAGCTCATAAACGAGGAGAAGCTCGTTTATGAGCTTTTTCTTTCCGCGGCCAAGTTAGTCGGTCTCAGGCAAGGACAGCAAGATTTTTTATTTTAAAGTATTATAAATTTTTTTTATCTAAGAAAACAAATCGATTGAGAATTCATAATTTATGGACATAATACACATAAGTGGACGAGTACAGAATTCTTCAATGGTAACCATAATGTATTATTTTATTTATATAATTTTATTTTTTCCAGTGCAGCAAAACCCAGTGGTTTCCTTTGTACTACATGGCTAATACTAATTACAATTAGAGAAAAAATCGCAATTTTATAATTAACTTCTTGAAAATTCGGCAATACGCATCTTTTGTAGCAATTTAAACGCCTTCCAGTAGAGATCTGACTTCTTCAAACTGTTTAGCACCATCACCAACATCGACAGACCGTGAACACATTTTATAATTACACACTTTACCGTACTCCAACGGCGCGTACAAATCTGTCGTCAGGGCACGTACAAACTTGGGTAGGCTTATCAGGCGCTTGTGCGTCCGTTTCACGAGCCATTAACTTTCATTTTTTTCCCCCTTTGTCTTTCCATATTAGTTTCGCTTGATTTCCTTCATTTGATTTCAATTTCTAAATGAGGAAGACCTTTTTAGAAATCTGTAAATGCAATTTCGCAGTGCAAACACTTAGCTACTATCAGCAAAATCTGAAGCGTGATTTCAGACAACTTTTCGAATGCCAGATGGAAAATAGCTTTTGAAGACTACATTGAGCAGTTGAGATTGTCCGACAAAACCCATCCAAAAAATGAAACCGAGGAATTTCTGCATTCTGATGGCGTTACTATCAACTGAACTATGTATACAAAATTGAAATGAAACAGGTTTTCTATTTCCAAACAGCGCAGAGCGTATATGTTAGAGTGCTCAAACAGTAGCTGTATGGCATCATCCATAACTAATATCTTAAAAGATACATGTATTTTTTGCGCAATATTGGTAAACTTATCTGTACACATCCCATATATTTTTTTATCCGTTGAAAGAAACGCACTCTCGCGATATCCTATGGACTGTTTTTTTCCTCATCTGCATCCGATTTCTCTTCTACTGAGTCAATATTGTCTTTTTTGCTGGAGTATTATTGATATTATCGAGTATGTTTGTGGCTCTGATTGTTTCTCTGGAATTTTTTAAAGATTTTGTTTCGCTGAAATGGTTGTTGTTGTTGTACTAGGGTTTCAGGAGCATTAGCAACTAGGGCCATATTACTTTGTGTATTTGTCTATAAATTGCGTGTTCTGAGGTCGATTTTCTGTTTGCTGGACGAAGAACCCCAGTTTAGGGGAGAAAAAACCATGCTTCCCCTCGCCTCAGCTCAATTAACTCAGTCACGTTGTTAAAAAAGGCACATAAAAATTCCTCCCATCATCAACGGGATTCGAACTCAGGTGTTTTTCCATCCGGTGGGAAACGCCTGAGTTCGAATCCCGTGAGTTCTGTCTCACGAATCCCTGAGGGACAGCGGTGAAGCTAGTAAACCTGCATGAGTTTGAAACTCTCTTCTATAGAAGAGAGTATTTCGATGTGTTTTTATGTATTCAATACATAAATACACATAAAAACACATTGAAAACACAGATTCAGTTACTCTAGTCCAGTAAAAGATGATCAGGAACTTCAATCCATCCATCATCAGCTCATGGAGTGCTTAATTTGGTTTACCTGGACATGCTGTTGAAAGTGTTTTAAGGTCTGCCGAGATGTACCTCATGTGGAGAGCAATCTTTGTTGAACCCATCACTTCTTTTTAACTTCATTGAATTAAGTCAGCTAACGTGGATTCTTCTTTCTGGTGGAGTTAAGTCTAAACTTCATCAATGTGCACTATTTATAACTAATGGACTGATGGCAATGTTATTTCAAAATACTTTCAACAATACAGCAAAACATTCCCATCCTTCTGCAGAATTTAGAATTGTAATATTTTCTGTTTGAATAAAAAAGCATTCGGTGAAGATCATTCAAACGAGGCTCTTATTTCTACCAAAAATCATTGAGACTACAAATACTTTCTAAGTTGTTAATCTTCTATATTTAAGCTGAACCAGCTAGTTTACAAATCTTCAAGGGCCGATATATTCCTATTTCATTGATGGGAGAGAAAACCCGGTGTAGCTGATAGAGACGAAAATAAAAACCCATCATTGAAGGCTTGTGGACAGATTCCTGTAATCAATGAACTTTAATGCGAGTCATTACCTACCATCAATTTTACGTCAGACTTCAGAATGTATGACGAAAAGGGGGAGTAGGGGGAAAGAACTGAGTGGGGTTAGCGAAGTAGAGTAAATGATATTTGAGAATTAGGTGCTGCAAGAGATTTTCATCATACATCTTGTCCCCGTCTAATACCAGGTTTCATTCATGCAAATAGTCCAACTTCATAATCACCGCTAGGTAATAGATTGTTGGCTGCTAGGTGGCGCCACCCTAAATAATTACACAGATTACCTACAGACGCAGTAAACCACGCCCAGTGCGCCCAAATAAATCGTCAGCTTGACAGGCAGCTGCAGGATCGCATTTAGCCCTGAAAATTAATGTGATTTTTAAGATTTTGGACTAAGCCTGTCAAAGAGAGAGAAAGAGAAGCAGAGAGAGAGAGAGAGAAAGATAAAAAATAGAAAAAATGCAAAGTCATACTGTTGACTAGCTTAGTCGTGCCTCTAACGCGAAAGTGATAGCAACTTCGATAAACCTTGACATCTTGAAAACCAGGTTGATTCAACCAAAATGACGTAGTTGAAAAATGACCTTTTATGAACACAGGCTTTTAACAATTAAGGGATCGAGACCTAAGTGGGGGTTTTGAAGAACATAATTGTTAAGAAATGCTTGATGGATTTGATCCTCATTATTTGCGTTCAACTTGACGAAGAATAATTGCTCAAGGGTGTATTTTGTATGCCAAATATCTTCTATGGCCCAACCCCTCCTTCCAACCAACCTCTTTTCTTAGACCGGCCCGCCAGATAGAGAAATTTATAGAGTCATTACCTCCTCTGAAAGTCAGAGAAAATAACGAAAGGGATTATTTGGGAGACGTGATGAAAAGTCGTGTCTTTCAGCTGGAAATGTCTCCATTTTTTGTTCACAGGTGGAAAGCTATAATGAGGGCAATAAAAACCAGCATATTGTGATCTTCGAGAGCGCAAAAAAGAAAATAAAAACTGAGGAGGCAGGAAGGATTTTCTGTGAGTCGTCAGAGACAAGCCTGATTACTATATAATGTAGAGAGAAGTGTAAAAAAATCAAATTTTAAATTTAAAAAACTCTTAACTTCCGAATTAAGTTGGTCTTACAAATGATTTCTTTAACATACTTCAAACTTGGGAATTGATTGCGATAAGTAATTCTGTAAAAAAGATATTAGTACCATGAGCATGAGCGACACTTGTACTGATCGAGTTTATTGAAAGAAGGGCCCTTTCTCTGAGCTAATGAGATTCCTCCAAGCGTTCCATTACTTCATTTTATTTCAAAATAAAATATAGAATGTACAGACAAAAAATATAAAATTAATATCATGGTAACCGATTTCTTGTGGACATTGGGACAAAAAAAATAGTTAAACATTTAACTAAGGAACATACCAAGGACGATGTTGTTGTTGTTGAAATAGGGTTTCAGGAGCATCAGCTACTAAGGCCATATTGGTCCGTGTCTACTGTCTGAAAATTGCGTGTGTTCTGTGGTCGATTTTCTCTTTGTTGGATGAAAAACCCGAGTTTCCCGAGTAACCATGCTACGCTAGCCTGACATCGACTAACTAAGACACGTCTTGGAAAAGGTTCATACAAATTCCTCATACAAAAAGACCTGAGCTCGAACTCAGGTCTTTTCCACCCGATATTGGAAGAATAGCGAGTTTACCAACTTTGCTACTCAAGAAGGCAAGAAGGACGAATCATGACACTTCTTTCTATTTCGTCCTATGGTGATTCTACCCGTTCAGAGTTTTAGCTCATCAAGTGTGCCTGACGTCATTATTTAATATCCAACTTTGTAATCATGAGTACACTCTTCAGCCAAAATTATTTGTCCTCCCGGGTACAAGTACTACTATCTGAATTTTGTTTGAAAACTTCTCACAAGCATGCGCGGTTCTTCATACTTATATGAAAACATTGCTAGAATAATCACAGTTCTGAACTGGCTATTCTCGACATCATAATTACCAAGAGTCATGGTAACGTCGGTTGTGAAAGCCTCCACCGAAGACCGATATACGGTAAATTAGATTTTGCCTTCCTCTTCTAAGAAAATAAAAAAGTAGAGGCTAGAAAGAAAAGGAAAAAAAACAAGCTATTACCCATACGATAAAAATTCCCGTGTATGGTAGAGAAAAAAATCTTGGGAACACGATAAAAAATAAGGGTGATAATGGCCTCTGTTAGCTGCTTTTCATTAAACTCATTAGCTGCTATAGATTAGAAAAAAACTCGTCAGTTTTCTGGTATAACCAGCTATTTTATGCTTCCCTCAGTTTTTTGTTGGAGGTTGTTGATGAGATGGACCTGTCAAAATCCTTTGGAAATTTCCAGTAACTTTTGCTAACAAAGACTATAATGAGTGGAGCAAAGAATGTTGGAGTGCAACCTATAATTAAGATTAGCAAACTTCACTTGTAGCAACCCCTTCGTGTGCGGAATACTTTCAGACATTAGGATTAATGAAAGTACATTAATAAATTCCTTAGAGTGAAGTTGAGTCCATTAAGAATGAACCCTGAGCTGATTATACAACTCAAGTACAAAACTGTAAGAAAAAATTTAAAAAAAGGTTAGAACAAGATATTTAGAAAGCCACGGGAAACTGGTGTTTATTAACACGGCCATCTTTTTGACAATAACTGGAATTAAAAATTGAGTTGGAAGTCTGCGTACTTTTTAAGTTGAGTGGGTCACAGTATTTTGGCTTGTAGATCTTTTCTTTAAGGCTGGATTGGTCTATTCTTTGTATTGTTGTTGAGTTTTAGGAGCATCAGCAACTAAGGCCATATTGTTCCGTGTATATTGTCTGTGTTCTGAGGTCGATTTTATGTTTTGCTGGATGAAAAACTGAGTTTCCTTGAGGGTAACCTTGCTACCCTCACCTGAGACCGACTAAATCAGCCATGTTGCGAAAAAGACCCACAAAATTTACTCACGTCATCAACGGGACTCGAACTCGGGTCTTTTCCACTTGGTTTTGGGAGGACAACGATTCTACCAACTATGCTACCCATGAGGACCTATTCTTTATGATATAAGTTGATATTAATTAACAGCATTTCAGAGTCCTTCCCCCCCTAAAGTATTCAACGGGATTAAGTACTTTAGGGGTTCTTGGGAAGGACTTATTATCTTCTTGATGCTAGATAGTCCCCTCTTAGATTAAACAAATTAATGATGGCTTGTGTTTTTGAGGAATTCTGATAGATTGCAGTATGCTGGTAAATCACATATTAATAGTTAACTTCAAGACATGTTAACCGGATGAAACAACACAGGCTGCCAAATATAGTACTGACAGGAAGAATTGGAGATAAGAGGAAGACCCAAAAGAGAATGGCTCCAATGACTAAAGAAAAACACGGGCTTTCAGAGCTATCAACAAATGATTAAAGATTCAAGAGACCGACAACAATGGAGGTCGATATTTAAATAGGGACTCAACCCGTGCCAAAGAGAAGAGTAGAATGATGCATAGTTAACTTATATATTTGTCCAAAAGCGTAGTCTTTATTTTTAACAAATTCCTCTATTCTGAGAAAGATCTGCAATCATCTCTGAAACGTAACCATAATTAACATATTTTTTCTTAGTGTACATCGCAATGTTCTTTTAACTGAGAAAAGTTTTGAATGTCGGAACTATTTTCTTCTGTTTCCTATTCCAACAGTCGATGGACGCAGAAAATCAATCCCGTAGGTGAAGCAATATTCAGAGATTCAGACCCGGCAGAAACCAATAAAAGATTGTAGCAGCAATAAAACAAATGCAGTTTCCGAGGAAAGGAGCGGGTCAGTTTGTAATGCAGTCGCTACGAGAGACCAAATGGGATTTAGACATTCGCTGTATAATGTATCCTTCCCCTCCCCACCTGAAAAATGGGACGTACCAGTGTTTGGCAAAAAAGGTCCTCCGCTTTGAGAAATTTCGTGCGTATACTTCCCATCTACTTATCCCTCACCTTTTCCTCATCGAAGTACAACGTCGTGTTTCTTTTGATAGGCGAAGGTCTGTGTTATGAATCCTTCACTCCCACCTGTGCTCCACCGATTGGTATATTTCCTGGAGGACCCACGGGCTATAACTTTTAATCTGGTTGGTTCATCGTACTAAAGCTGCACTTTACTATCCACGCTGCCAGAAAATCTCTGTTTTTTTCCCCTCCCCTCCCCTATCCTCCCCGACTATAGAGTCGCTCTATAAACTCACATTGCAATGGCAGGTTGAATATTGATTACGCCATAGTTGGAGAGCGTCTAGTTCGAGAAAATATTGTCGCGTCGTGTGCCTTCAGCTAGTGGACGTAAATTATAGCTTTGCCAATATAAGCTTCGGGCGAGGATCAATAGGTAATCTGCTTGTATAAGAAGGTTGGAACAGTGCATTTGCAAATGCTGACTCATTCGCGTTCTCTTGTAGAAGCATCTTGCACCACATACGCGTTTCTTAAACTAGATACATTATCTTGTGATGCGAGAAAGATTAAAGATTTCGAAATATCTCGGATTTATCTGAGTTAGCACATTCCACTTTGGTCGAAATATGTTCAACAACTATTTTTATGTGTGGCTAACAATTTGCTGTTCGTCAGGGTTTTTTTTTTAGGGGGGAGGGAGACGAGGAGAGGGTAGCTGATGATGCGGTTAACTTCTGACTAAGCCATGATTAGCGCGGTGGTTAGATAAATCTCTTTTCTCACTAAATGAAATCGTTCTTTAACTCCACCGTTGACCGCGTATATCGTTGCATATACAGAAGTAAATGTAAATTAAGTTTTACAATTATATTTCATTTAATTAAAATAATATTTTAATTTAATTTTAGAAATAAAAATGAATGCGTTTTATATTATAATAAATAAATTATTTTAAATCGGCGTGTCACTAAAGATAAGCATAGGAACAGAAGAATCCTTTTTGCGAGATATAAGACAAGACTGAGTTTAGAAGGGGTGAAATCAACTGAGTTGTCTTTGCCCCACTGGAGAATTACCTGGAGATCGGCACTTAAGGAATTGGTAGCAGATTTTCGAGAAGTTGAAGCTGATTGAGCATGACAAGGTTTCTCAAAATGGAAAGTGGAATGCAATGTGCTATCATCGGCAAAACTATGGATAGGATTTCCAGTCAATGGAAGAAGGTCATTGATATACAAAAGGAAAAGGGTGGGGGAAAGAACTGAACCTTGGGGGACACCGACATTAGTGGAGAAGTTAGAAGACAGAGAGCCATCTACCATCACCCTCAGTGAGCGATCAGAGAGAAAACTGGATAACCAATTACTAAAACAGTTGGCAGAACATAAGATGGAAGCTTGTTTAGAAGACCTTTATGCCAAACACGATCAAAGCCTTAGAGATGTTAAGAGCAACTACTTGTGTTTCACCGAACCTTTCCATTGAATTAGTCCCTAAATGGGTAACATAAGCCAGAATATCACCAGTGGATCGACACTGATGGAATCCATACTGGCGATCGTTGATCAGACGGAAGGTTTCTAGGTAGTTTAAGAGTTGGCGGTTAATTGATTTCTCCATTACTTTAGAAAGAGTAGAAGTAATTGCAATGGGACGATAATTGGTTTGGAGGGATTTGTCGTATAGGCGCCTCCGTAGCCAGGTGGGAAGGAGCAGCAGTGCGTAGCACACGCTTCTTGATTAGACCGGGGTTCGAGCCCGTCACCACCAAATATGGAGGATGCGGAAAGGTCAGGGAATGACCACCGCATATCCCGGAGCAATATGACCTTAGTTGTTAATGCTTCTAAAAACCAAATAACCACAAACAAACGAGGGATTTGTCACCCTTTTTAGGAACTGGCTGGATATGAGCAAATTTTCAAGCAGAAGGAAAAACACCTTTGGAATAAGAAAGTGAAAAAAGGTCGCAAAGAATAGGAGTAAGTTCAGGAACACAGGTCTTGAGAACAAATGGAGAAATACCATCAGGACATGGAGCTTTCTTAGCATCAAGGTTTGTCAAAATCCTTGTCACATCCTTTTGACGGAAGACCACAGGAGGCATTGAATGGAGCGTGTTGGGGATGGTGGGAGGTGTTTTATCAAGATCGTTAATACATGAGCTGGAAGAAAATATGGATGCTAACAGGTCAGCTTGATCCTTGGCTGAAGTGACAACAGAACCATCAGGTTTTGACAGAGATGGGAGCAAAGATGGGAAAAAGTTGCGGCCAATAGCTTTGGCAAGAGACCAGAATGCTCGGCTACCATTAGGGCAAGAAGCAAGTTTTCTACTCTTAGCCTGTTCAAACTCTAGTTTGGACTGATTAATAACTGCTTTACAATTGTTGCGAGCTTTGGTGTAGGCAGAAAATGAAACTGAAGAATTGTAAATAAGCCAATTACGATATGCAACATTCTTCTCTTGGACAGCCTTAGCACATTTATTGGAAAACCAAGGTTTAGATAAAGGACGAAATTTTAAAGTGGGGTGTGGAATAAAAGATTGCATTTCCACAAGAATAATTTCACTGATACGATCTGAATAAACATTGACATCAGAAGTTTTGAAACAGTAATCCGACCAAGGAAAACAAGAAAAGAAATCTAGCAGGTCATCCTATTTTGCATTCTTGTAATGCCAAACAATACGAGGTTTGGAATAGCCATGGGATATAGGCTCCGTTGGAGAAGAGACAATCACCAAGTTGTGATCTGAGGTGCCTAAAGGACCACTCACTTCGACCGTGTACTTAGAAGGGTTGTTTGTGAGAAAAAAATCAAGCGTGTTGGCTGTATGGTTAGGATTGTCTGGTATTCTTGAAGGTAAATGAACAATCTGTGCAAGGTGATTAGTAATTGCAAAAGCCTCAGCATCTCGACCATCTGAGTCGATGTGACTAGAAAACGGAAGCCAGCTGGAGTTGTGGACATTAAAATCACCAAGGAAAATTACCTCACTGTTAGGAGAGTTGGACTGCAGAAAATCAAGATGCAAAGAGAGGAAGGCAAATAGCTCCAAGTGGAGTTGGGAGAATATTAGAGACAACAGATGAATTTGACACAATGAGGTAGAGAGATTTTAAGCCAGAGAAGATCAAAGAGAGGAGATTCCAAATTGCCAAGTCTCTGACAGGGAATATTGGAACGGACATATGCACAAGTACCACATTTGAGGAGAGGGGATTCATACAGCGAATAATTTGGGCATCTGAGATGAGCAGTAGTTGAATCAACCGATAACTGAGATTCTGTCAGAAAAAATACATGTGGTTTGGCAGACTGCAAGTGGAAATCCGTGGTAGCAAGTACAGCTTGTGTGGCATATCTGAGAGAATGTCTGTGATAACCTCAAGGACCAAGAATTAAATTACGTTTAATTAGATTAAATTATATTTTTAAATGACATTTAACTTAAAATTATAAATTATATATAAACTTAAACATTTTTAGGGGGGAGGGAGACTTAGACGAGAAGGGAAACTTAAAATTACATATTTAACTTAATTAAAAGAATATTTTAATTTAACTCTAGGAATAAAAATTAATAAATCTTAAAATTTAAATTGTTTTCACGATCCCCCAAAGTTAAATCACTCCGGGGGAGGGGGGGGGTTGCGATAGCCACGCGAAGTGTGCCCGTGAACACAAAGATTCTTTAAAATACATTGGAATTACGCTCGAGGTTATTGCGCACCTTTATGCAACAAGCGAAGAGATTTCTCTTCAAAGAGCACCCGCCGAATTCTTAAGACTCCACTATGAAAGCAACAAGATGATCTTACCATAATACTCTTTAAAAGATCTTTGAGACTGAAACATTTTATCTGTTGAAAGACGAAGAAGAGAGAAAGTCAGTCCTTTCATAAGTTTCTGGAATCAATATTTGCCTATCGTTCAATCTCTAAATGCAGTTTCGCTTAAGTTTCAACTGGGTGGATGGTGATGTCTGTATCAGCGTGTGTAATCCGCTGTAAAAACAGAGGTCTTAAGAAAGACAAATATCCCCGCTTTAGCCTAAGGGCTGGGTAAACACGGTTAAAATGCGTCAAATTAATCCCCCCTCCCCCTCCGGATCTCGAGTACTTAAAGTATTTTTCGAAGATATGTTTCCTCGTGACGCATAAAAAGCGGCAACCTACTTTCTCGTCGCTTGTCTGGAGGAAAAAATCGCGCGAAGATGCCCCTGCAGGGAGGTAATAAGGGTGCTTCTTAACGAGAAGGTTGGACAATTTTTCTCCTCAGAGGAAGTCTTTTGCTCAATAGGGCCGATATGAACTCGTTCTTTGTGCAACATAAACAGAACGCTTTTCATTCGTACGATGCCCCTTTTTATCAGTTCCCCTCGGAGTCTGTTACCCAAAGAAGAGGACAACTTATCTCATCTCCAAACTATTTTTCAAACAAATGCGTCTTCTCTCCCTCTTCTGTTTCTTTGTGTTCTCTCTGTCTCTCGCGTCTTCCCCCTTTTCTTGTACGCCTCTTACTTTCTTTCTCATTTCCCCTTTCTTTATTTTCCTCTTATTTTCTTCTTTGACTCTCTCTCTCTCTTTCTCTATTCCTCTATATTTCTGTTTGTCCTCCCTCCTCTTTTTATCTCCTTTTCTTTCCATTTTTTTCTTTATCCTCCTTCTGTTATTCTTTTTATTTACCCAATTTTCTTAAAAATAATGGTAAAATAATGAAAAGAATAAGAAAAATAAAAATAAAATATTTTTATTCTTTTATTCTCTTTTTCTGTTTTCTACTCATCCTTTTTTTTTTCTCTCCCTTCTGTTTGCTTATGTTCTCTCTCTCTCTCTCTCTCTCTCTCACCTTCTTTCTCCTACCCCTTTTCTCCCTTTTATTTTACGGCTCATATTTTCTTATTTCCCCTCTTTCTGTCTTTCTTTTCCTCTTGTTTCGCTTTTCTTCTTTGCCTCTCTATTCTCTATTCATTTATCTTCTATTTCTATTTCTCCTCTCTTTTTGTTCACCCCATTTTCTTTATTTTTATTTTTCTCAATCTCTGCTTCTATTTCTATTCATCATTCTCTCTCTCTCTCTCTCTCTCTCTCTCTCTCTCTCTCTCTCTCTCTCTCTCTCTCTCTCTCTCTCTCTCTCGTTTCTCCACTATTTCTTTTCACCCCTTTCTCTTTTTCTCCTTCCTTTCTTGTGTTCTTTTTCCTCTTCTTCAATTTCTCTCTCTCTCTGTCTCCTCTTCCACTTTTCTTTCTCTATTTTCTCTCTCTCTCTCTCTTTGTGTCCCATTCTTTCCCTTTTCTTTTTCTCTCTGTTCCCCCTTTTTTTTATCTCTCTTGCATTCTTTTCTGCCTATTTCATTTCTTTTTCTCCTCTTCCTCTCTCTCTCTCTGTCCTTGTTCCCCTTTTTTTTTGTCTCACTGTGTTTCTCTGTTTTCCTTATCTCTCTCTGTTTACCTTCTCTCTCTCTCTCTCTCTCTCTCTCTCTCTCTCTCTCTCTCTCTCTCTCTGTCGCGTTCCAGTCCTCTTCTTCCATTTTTCTTCTGTTTTCCCTCCGTTTTGTCTTTGTTTTCATGCTCTTCCATTTCTCTCTTTCTCTGTATTTTCTTCTCGCGTTCTTTTTCGCCTCTCATTTCTTTTTCTCTGCTTCTTCTTCTTCTTCTTCTTCTTCTTCTTCTTCTCTCTCTCTCTCTCTCTCCCTCTCTCTCTCTCTCTCTCTCTCTCTCTCTCTCTGTGCTTCCCCCTTTCTTTTTTTCGTTCTCTTCCTCCTCTACCATTTGTCTTTCTGTTTGCCCCTCCTCAATTTCTCTCTCCCTCTCTCTCTTTCTCTCTGAAAACGTGCCTAATTTTGCTGGCAAGTATTCATCCACTAGCAGAGATGCCTTCCGTCATCCTCTTCTTCCACCTCTTCTCTCTATTTAAATGCTTAACTGTCTCGCCAAGAAATGGAATTCTCTCTCTCTCTCTCTCTCTCTCTCTCTCTCTCTCTCTCTCTCTCTCTCTCTCTCTCTCTCTCTCTGGTGCATAAACGAGCATTGTACATGGCGTCGCTATTAACACACTTAAAACAACACCCTGACGAATAAATGAGCGCTCGGCGAAGTCCGTGCAACGAAAGTGACCCCCGAGTGAAAGAAGAAGAAAAAAAAGAAATGGAAACACAAATCAGGGGACACAAACAAAGATTTTGATAAACGTTCTGTGGGTGTCCCCATTTCTATAAATCATACGTTACACGGCTTAACATCACTTCATTTAAGAGACAAAAACGCCAGAGTTATAAAAGTTTCTAAAGTACGACATTGTTCCTGTAATTGCGTCCCACTTTCACAAGTCAGATGAAAGTGTGAGCGTTTAGAGAGACAGCAAAGGAAAGAAGTTGAGATGGAAGAGGACCCCCGAGAATTGCCCGGGTAACAAAGTAAGATACACACACCAAAGTAGGCCATTACGAGACTGGCTGTAAAATATGTCAAATAATGAGTCCCATAAACTCTCCATTCTGCCCGATATATTTTATCGTACCAACTCTCTGGCGATTGTCAAGATGTAGGGCTGCGTACTCTTCTCTCTTTCTTTCTTCCTGCCACTACAGATAGTGTGATAGGAAGAGAAAAGTAAAGAAAAGATACGGGGAGGAAACACAGATGGTTTTGAGAAAAAGAAAGAGACAACGGGATAGAGAGAGAGACACACACACACACAGAGACAGAGAGAGAGAGAGAGAGAGAGAGAGAGAGAGAGAGAGAGAGAGAGAGAGAGAATGTAAAAGTGGTACGAGATATCATGCAAGGGGAAAACTTACCAAATAGCTGGCCTCTGAGTCCTTAATCAGGTTAAGTCCCAGGAGACTCAATGCGTTTACAAAAGACATTGAGAAAAACAAATGCAGAGTGGTTTGCTAATTGGCAAAGATAAGTTAATTAAAATTACGCAGAGGCTGCGTTCGTGATCCTTAAGTTTCAAATCCGCGGGGGAAAATTTCATTTTCTACTAATAAAATTATGTTCTATAATGATTTAAGACGTAATTATGCTTATCTAGTTAAAAGAAAGTTCAAATATGTACGACGTAGGAGAACAATACTTTAATTGCTCAAACGTTTCGAAGGTGGTTACAATTCTTCTTCATCAGAGCGACTTTTACTCTGACAAATAAGAGCAGCACGCAATCGACTTTTTCAAATATGAGCAGCACGCAATCGTAGGCAGATCTTTCATCTACCGATTTTTTAAAAAAGGACTTTGAAAGGGGTACGATCGCAGGTCTCACTAACACCAAGGATAGAAAATAAGGGGTGGAGTTTAAGTAAATGGAATTACGAGCAATAGTCTGTGTTGAGTCATTGTGAAGTTAGCAACCGAGTCTATGTCCACTGCATCACGAAAAATGAACCATAAGAATATCAGCAACATTATCAATTTTTGCATAAAAATGAAAATGCAATGGTAACGTACGAAAAGTTAAAAAGAACTTATGGAGATCAAGTTTTATTGTGAGCCCAAGTTTGCACAGGGCCTTTTTGGAAGGGCGGGAAGCCAGTGAAGATGAATCACGCTCAAGGTGACCTGTATCGGCAACAGCAGACAAACATGTGGAGAGAGTAAGGGCTGTGGTTGTGTCTGACAGATGGTTGACCATCAGATTGATGGCAGATGAGCTGGACATGAGTCACCAAGCCATCCATGATATTTTAATAGAGCATTTGGGCATGAGCAAAATTGGATAGGAGAAAACCTGCCTCGACCTTCTCAATCGTGTTGATACTAAGTCAGAGTTCCTTCAGCGAGTGATAACAAGTGAAAAGAAGCATTTCTGAGTACAACCCAGAAACAAAAAGACAGAGTGAAGAATAGCACACTGCAATTTGCCACGTCTGAAGAAAGCACAAATGAGGAAATGCAGAATAAAATCGTGGTCCATCTATGTGAAGTGGTGCACTAAGAGAATGGTCTGCGTTCATTTTGATCAGAAACCTGGATTTTGCATCATGACAATGGGCCCTACTTCTGCGCGATGTCTATTACAGAAGTTTGACCACCAGAAACATTCCAGTGATGCCGCGGTCAACATATTCTCTGGATATATCGCCATGCGACTTTTTTCTTCATCTAAAGATTAAAAATCGCCTGAAAGGACATTTTGGGACGATCTGCAACATCCGGAGCACCCTAACCGATGCACTAAAAGACCTCACTAAAGAAGACTTCCAGCATTACTTCCAGAGATGAAATCAGTCTCATTAATTTCGTCAGGATTTACAACTTTGTGTCCCATTATGGAGATGAACTATTTTTTTTTTATGGCTGTGCAAAACTAAAAAATTCTAATCATTAATTCGAACCTGGTACATCTATTTCCACCATGCCCTCTATGAAATACGAACGTCTGATATGCACGCAGCATAATTCTAGAACTCCCCTTCACACCTAAAGAGAAAATGGCCTTAGGCGAAGAACTAATCTTTGCGCAATGTAGATGAACCTCCAAAATGAATGTGACAGCTGGAGCAGAAAAAAATAGGTCGCCATATGTAATTAAATTTTATTAATAGCAAATATATTAAAATTGATAAGATTGGCTAGTCACGCGATTTTCGTATCAACGCTACATGTGCCTCAAGGTTCATTTTGATCCTGTTTCTAGCCCACAAAAAATAAAATAAAATAAACTCGATGCACGAGTAAGTACGCAAACATACTCCACCATTAGTAAACATTTGATTCGGTCCAGTATTGATCAACCCTCGCCACCTGCTCAAATAGTGGGGAAAATGCACGATGAGTCCATGGACTCGTGTTGCTTGCACGAAGTACGAAGGCGTCCATCGCGTGTTCCATTTGGACTCATTAGACCAGCACGCTCGCTTCCAGTCCCAAGAGACTTCCCACGAGGGTGTCTCTTAGGTCCCACAATCATGGCATTTTTAAACTCCGTGATATTTTTACTACGTCCCCTAATTGCTACTTTATGGCTTCACGACCATATGCAATTTCGGCGTTTTACATTGGGATTTATGCTGCATAGTCCATAATTCAATGATCAGTGATCAATCACTTCTAGCTCTTCTCCCCTTAGCTTATGTGTGACTCTAGGATTTCTGTTCCTCAAAGGCAAAACTTTAATGAATTTGGGGAACAGAACCCTAGATTTATTCAACGCATCCAAGTTTTTTTTTTTTTGAAGCATCCTGGCCATCTTTGTTCACAATCTTTCCACTCTTCAAACCATCAGCAAACTTTGACAGCTTCCAATGGATAAGCTTGTCAATATCATTTATAAAAATTAGAAATAGGAAGGGACCCAATCGAACTCTGACTCTTCAATTTGAACTTTACCTGTTCTTTTCTCCCTGCTCACAGTCCTCCTTCAGAACTTCCCCAACTGCACCGAGCACCCTGTTTGCTCCTTTTCTACTAAGTGGATGCCTCCTTACACTATGCCATCACCCTCTGTTTTCCCTGTCTTCCACTTTCCTATCTCTTCTCTGCTCTTGCTCCTGCAACAGTGTGTACGGCCCGTCAGGTGTCTTTCTATGTCCTGGCCCGGCTCCTCATGCCAATGGACGGATCCTTCCTGGTGATCGAGCCTCCCAGTAACGAAGAGGCCAGTCAAACAACACGCTATTCACACACACAACCCGCACTACCCACATCGACTGGCTTTGTAATGTTGCGCAGCATCACAGAGTATTTAGGATTTTTGGGAAACCACAGGAACCGCATAACAATAACACTATGTCCACCGGATGCAAAAGACCTAAGTTGAAGTCCCATCGATGATATGAAGAATTTTAATGGGCCTTTCTCACAACGTGGCTGAGTTATTTGGTTTCAGGGGAGAGTAGCATTGTTTTTTCCTCCTAGAAACTCGGGTTTTTCGTCCAGCAAACAGAAGCTTGACCACAGAACAGACGCAATTTACAGACTACATTGAGCAATATAAGTTTAGTCGTTGATCCTCCTAAAACTCCACTACAACAGCAGTCTGTAAATTGTCCATATTCTATTCTGGATGAAAAACCCAAGTTTCCGGGGAGAAAAGGCCATTCCATCCGCGCCTGAGACCGAAGGACTCAGCTATGTTGTGTAAAAAGGACTATAAAAAATCTTCACGTCATCAACGGGACTCGAACTCGGGTCATTACCACCCAATGTGGGGAGGAAGATATTCAAATAAGCTGGACTTGAGTTCCCTGTACTTTTTTCCTTAACTTTCAAATACAGCAACTTTAAAGTGGTAATTTGTGTGGTGACCTGACTGAGGAGGGATTTCTTAAAGTAATTTTGAAAGAAAATACGTAAAGTAGAAGGATGACACTGTTTTTTTGCTGGTTTTATGTACTTCCTTAGCCATTTTACCAATACCAATCCAGCGTTCAACGATTATTTACCCTGTCAGCTATTCAAAATAAATTACGCCACCTAACATCTTTTTTTTCACCATTAACAAAAACAAAAAACCCTTTTCTTTGTCTCCAGCATGTTGGTACAACAACAGAGGGTGGGTAGAAATCAATGAGGCAATCCAACGTGACTTATTTGAAAGTAATAAGCCCCAATTTGTCCCTAATCTACGTAATACACTGTTTCTATTAGAACTTTCTTTGTGGCATGAAAGAAAAAAGAAGCCGCATTTCCATTAAGTGTGACAGGAAAACAAACACCACATCCTGAAAAAAATTACCCCGCGTTTTCAAGCTTATTTCACACTTGGTGTACCGTGTCTGAGGTGCAGCTGAAGCGTGCAGAGTAAAGAAATGACGTGTCATGCTGCAAATTAACGTAATTTAGAGCATAATACAGAAGTCTGTCAGTCATAACGGAGTGATAACATTTTTTAACGGAGGGGGAACAACATTTTTACACACACCAGCCGAAGGTGTGAAGAATTAGTACTTTATCTCCTAGTGGAATAGCGTTGCAGGGCTATAAAAGGAACGAGCAAAAGCTTAGAGAAAAACGAGAAAGAAAATTTGTTATTATCCAGATTTTTGTGCTTTTCTGAAGAAAAAGAAAGGAAGAAATTAAAAGAAGTTTGTTTCAGCCAATGGTATTTAACATTGGGTTGACAACAGTGAATTAAATTGTTTGCAAAGGACTTCAATAACTTGGTTCTAAACACAACTTAATATCAAATAGACAAGGTTGCCCAATCAACAAAGCAAACCTTCTACTTGGTATTCTCAAGTTCCAGCATGTGACTTTCCCTTAAAAACTGGGTAAAGTCAGATCTTCTGTCGACCTGCAGCTCTATTCAGCACACCAGGATCTGCTGCTTTTTCTGGACACCACTATATCCGAGAAGATTCTCCCTGGATGCAGCATATTTACCTCAAAGCTGCACGCTATAAAGTTAGCCTTAGATCAGAAGCCTTTCCAGTACCAACAGCTTTTTATATTCGGATTCTTTGTTCGTCTTACACATTCAGTTCTGTCTCGAGTTCAGCAGAAGATCCACTCTCTCCATGAACGCGACTATGATATCCGCTTCTGCTGGATTCCCAGCCTCATTGGGAGTGAGTGAAATGAGTCTGGTTTGAGACAGACACAGTTGCTGGACCTGGACCACCTTCGGATAGTGTGGACGAGTACCCAAAATCTACTCTCCAAGTGACTGATGTTCCTCGGTAGCCAAATTTCCAGAACAACACAGCACACACAAACTCACACTAATCGCATATGTGGACCTTTTGCAGTGGTACTGTTCTTCACAGAGATACGAAGTGGATTTGAACTGACCTTCTAGGAGCCACCTTCCAGAAGATAACTTGCACTGAGAGCAAAGAGGAAAGAAATATTCTAAATCCTGCTGGATCCTGGTCGAACTGGAGAGTAAAGTCTCTCCACCCTCAAGACAAAATTAAAGTATTTTTGTATAACTGTACTGAAGGGCTTACAGAGGTACAGGGGCAATTTTTCTTGGTATCTTCTCGGTACTTCCCGGTCACCACTGCTTTAGTCAAAATTGAAAATCTGTTGCAAAATTATTCTACAGGGTTCAGATGACGAATCAGGGACACCGAAATGTGAATACTCATTTTCCTAACCGAAAATGGCTAACTTTAATGGACAAACCATCACAGTGGTTACGAATCGAGCCATCAGAATGCAGCGAGAGCTGTCTAAAAGTGCCATAATGTCAGAACCACGAGAAGAACCCAACCTGAACTTGAGGTGGCATCATGGTGCAAGAAACCAAACCTGAGGTGGTATCATGGCATGAGGTATGTTCTTTTACACCGACTGGGTCCCCTCTTACTGTTCACGGTTGTTACCTCCAATGAATATCTTCCTGTCGTATCGGACCAACTTCACCTTGCAATGCATTTTTACCCGGATTTCAA